>NW_005871731.1:86372-87544 GCF_000147115.1 Myotis lucifugus | reverse complement strand
GAGCAGTTAACAAAGCTAATGAAGCCTACATCTAGATCATAACTATTATCTGGGGGAGTTTTGTAGACATGAGGAAAAGTTGAATGCAACAGGTTGAGTTCTAAAGGGCAAACTGAGGGTACAATTATTATTAGAAGTGATGTTACTGATGTCATCTGGAATGACAAGGGGCATAGGTGTACCTAGGGTCATGCATAGCCAACAGTTTTCTGCAAGGGATGGATTGGAGGCATTTAAAGCACGGAGTGTGGCTTCTAAGATATCAGAGGTTTGGGTGTCTAGATCTATGATGGAGGTCTTATATAAAAATTGTAAAAGTTTATCTTTTAATAGGTGACAACTAAGTTCCCCTGAATATCCATTTAACCCAATTTGCCAATTTTAAGTCAGTTTGAAATAGCATTTATTCTTTATCCTAAGTTATGGACAGTAGATGACCTTAATTAAATTTCTGGTATTAGTCTTTGGGTAAATTTACATAAACTTTGTTTAAGGAGACAAAACACAAATTATTTAATTTAGCTTTTGAGGCCCAATATATTGATTTTTAATTTTAGTTAGGCATCTGAAGGAAACCTTTTTATTTCCTTCCAGACAGCTTTCTTTCTCACACCAGCAACAAATGTAAGAAACATGGTTGCCTTTTGAGATTTTAACAAATACTGTCGCAAAGCTATATATTTCAAGTGATTATTTTAAAAAGGCAAAGCGAAGCAAGTAAATTTAGTATTTAGTAAACTTTTGATTCACAAGGGACAGATGCTGCCCCACCTCCAGCCTAATTTAAAATGCAGCGGCAAGGAGCTTTTGTTATTTCAAATTACATCTTAAAATTCCACTGCTGTATTTTAAGAAATATTAAACAAAATTACTTGTTTTGCCCTTTCTCAGAGGCAAAAACCTAAAATATATTTATTAATTTATATTTGATAAAGCTTTCCATGTGATTTCAAGTATATTAAATTGGCTTTATTAAAAAACCTTTAAGAAGAGGGAATAAACTTTTGAAAACATTTCAGGGCCCATGAAATGTCCCAAAGTCATTCCTTGGTTATAGTTTTGAAATCTAAATGAAAGACCATCAAATATATATTGTATATATATGGATTTAAAAGAATTATATACCTTTTTATTAATTATTAAGGAGATAATCAAATAAAATTTTAAACTGG
>NW_005871731.1:83349-84439 GCF_000147115.1 Myotis lucifugus | reverse complement strand
GAATGAGGGTTGGGCTTTTTTTAAAAGAACATCCCCACATTCGCTACCTTCAAAAAGGGTTTTCCACCAATGTGCATTTTCTTGTGATGAGACAGGTAACAGCTTTTGGCTGAAGGACTTCCCACAATCAGTACACTCATATGGCTTTTCTCCAGTGTGAACTCTCTTGTGGTTAAGGAGCTGATTATTTCTCCTAAAAGATTTCCCACAATCACTCATAGGGTTTTCCTCCAGTGTGAACACTGTGGTGTCCAGTGAGTTGAGACCTTTGCCTGAAGGATTTTCCACAATCACTACACTGATAGGACTTTTCTCCAGTGTGAACTCTCTTGTGGTTAAAAAGTATATTGTTGCTCCTAAAAGATTTCCCACAATCATTAAACTCATAGGGCTTTTCTCTAGTGTGAGTTCTTCCATGTTGAATGAGGTGAAAAATTCCTCTAAAAACTTTACCACATTTGTCACATTCATATTTCACTTCTCCAGAGGAGGCATCCTGATGCTGAACAACTTTCTGGTTTTGGCTGCCAAATCTTTCACAGTTACAAGCATGGTGAAGACTTTCCACCAAGATATTCCTGGGAAATCTCACTGCCACTGTGTGGCTCCTCAGTGTTGAGAGGGGCCTGGTGCTGGAGAAGCCCTGACATGGCTGGGAAGTCTTTCCCAACCTCCCTCCTGCTTGAAGGCACCCAAGGTAAGTAGAAGCTGCACCTGGTCACAAACAAGGCCCTGTCCATGCCTTCTTTCAAGAGCTTCTCTCTACTGGAATTCCTCTTTTGCTGTGAGGATTTGCATTGAAACAGAAATCTCTCACACATGCATCAATGAAGAAGGCTTTCTGCTCAAAGTATGCTGCCTGTGACTCAGTCAAGTGCAGAGTATCTTTGAACACTGAGACACACCACTTACACAGATGGGTCCTCTGAGTTGCAGGAGCTGTATCAGAAGCCCTGACCTGTGACTCTCCTTGTACAGATATGCTCTGCTCAGGACAGACCTCCTTATCATCTGTTTTATGCCAACAAATTGAAAAGAGAAAATTGAGGAGGAACTGAATGTTGACAGTGGTGAGAGGGGAAGTCCCATT
>NW_005871731.1:62300-63371 GCF_000147115.1 Myotis lucifugus | reverse complement strand
AATCTAGTACAGTGCGTCTGTGCGTACAACTGCCTCCTTCATGTGCCTGCTTCGCCCTACTGAATTACTAACATCTTGAGGACATAGCTCTGTCTTACCCTGTTTCAACTTCAGTGTCTGGCCTGGTGCCAGGGACCTGAGAGGGTTTGCTAAGTGAGTGAGTGAATAATGAGTAAGTGAATGAGCAAGCAGCTATGGGGCGAAAGTTCTGGCCCCACTCCCGGCTGCCTGACGCCCACCCCGGGAAGTTCCCGCCCTGTTCCCAGTGGCCTGGTGCCCCTCTCCTGGCTGCATAGTTCGCACCCCGCTCCAGGCTGCCTGACGCCCACCCCAGGAAGTTACCGCCCTGCTCCCAGCGGCTTGGTGCCCCTCTCCCAGCTGCATAGTTTGCGCAGGGCAAAGGCGGCCCAGGTTCTCCGCCTTTGCCCTGCCACCTGGCTCTTGCCTGCCGCCTGGGTTTCTGATCACCGTCAGAGGCAGGTGGCTTCTTCCATCCTTCCCCTTTCGCCTCCCATCATTGTGCCTATGTATGCAAATTAACTGCCATCTATGTTGGCAGTTAATTTGCATATCACCCTGATTAGACAATGGGAAGCGTAGTGGAGGTACAGTTAATTACCCTTTTTGTCTTTTATTAGATAGGATTTGTATAACTAATTCACTTCATTGTACTGATGGGGTGCTCATAATAATCTGGCCAGTCAGTGTATTTCACCACAATTTTCTCGAAATATGTATTTTTATTGATTTCAGAGAGGAAGAGGGACAGAGAGAGAAGCGTCAGTGATGAGAATCATTGATCGGCTGCCTCCTGCACGCCCCCTACTAGGGATGAAGCCTGCCACCCGGGCATGTGCCCTGACCTGGAATTGCACTGTGACCTCCTGATTCATAGGTCAACATGAAACCACTGAGCCTTGCTGATCAGGGTCACCCCAATTTTTAAAAGAGTTATTTTTAAAGCGAAGGCTGCAAAGGTACCATTTGAATGAGCACAGGTATGACTTAGTGGTTTTAGGCAGTGTCCTTTGTAGCCTTGTCAGAATGAAGCCTTTGACGTGCTTCCATGTG
>NW_005871731.1:33564-61260 GCF_000147115.1 Myotis lucifugus | reverse complement strand
CCATCACTTTGCTCTCAGTGAAATCCTTGAATAGACAGTCAGGTGAGAATTACTAAAAAGTGGTTCCACCATCTTGAAATTTTGCATTGGCATCTCCACAGAAACCTGCTTTCTTCTTAAGCTCTGGGTGGCTCCCCTAACAGATCCAGCTGGGCCAGCAGAGGGGCCACAAAAGCCTGAGGAACCCTCAGGTGCTGACAGCAACAGCACCCTGGGAAAAAGGGAGGACACCCAGCTTCCCATCCCTGGCACTTCAGAACTACAGAGAGGGGAAGCAGAGGCCCTGGAATCTGGGCTCTGACTCCTTTGCTCTTCAGCCCCCAGCTGGATCCTGACATTGAAGAAAACCAGACCCTCCAGGGAACAGTCCAGGAGGTGCGGGGCGCCTCCCTGGCCCTGCAGGAGAGCAGCATCAAATACATGGAGCTGCGGGTGGAGAACCAGCAGTTCCAGAAGCAGGTAATGATGGGTGGTGTTCAGAATACACTGGGAAGCCGGTGGCCAAGTGGCCTGTGGAGTGATAGGTGTGGGGTTTGCTTTAAAGCCAAGATCACTTTGGGACTTGGCTGTGTGGGCTAAGTCATTGGCTCTGCAGGCAGAAGAGTTGGCGATCTGACTGCAGCAGGAAAAGGCCTGCAGCCAGCACTGGGAGACCCTTAATGAAGAGCTGGAGGGAGACCTCGAGCAGCTGCTCAATATCGTACACGCCCTCAGGGCTTTCAGGGTCACACAGGTAGGCCTTCCAGAGCGCATGCCCCCCTGGCACCCTGCCTGCCAGAGGGAGTGTCCAGGGTCAGAGCAGTGTCCTGGTCATTGACCAGTGATTCCTGGGTGACCAGTTCCCTCACTCAGCTTCGGCTCAGACCAGCAGTTCTCAGCCACTGCAGAGCCTAGGGGACAGGTATTGCCTCCCAGGGACACTGGCTGTCTTGTTGATTGACAGGACTGAGGGGAGGAGAAGGGAGGTGCTACAGGCTGTGCTGAGTGGATGCTTGTTCCATAAATATTAGATTAAAGTGGTTGGTAGTGTTGTTCAGGATTCTGTATCCTTATTGATTTCCTATATACTTGCTTTTTTAACAGCTTTTATTATTTTTAAAAATTTTTTCAAATATATTTTTATTGATTTCAGAGAGGTAGAGGGAAGAGAGAAATAAAAATGGCAATGATGAGAGTCATTGATTGGCTGCGTCCTGCATTCCCCACACTGGGGACTGAGCAGGCAACCTGGGCATGTGCCCTTGCCTGGAATCAAACCCGGGACCCTTCAATCCACAGGCTAATGCTCTATCCAGTGAGCCAAACCAGCTAGGGCTACTTCCCCTTTTTCTTTTCAACAGGCTTTTAAAAGTAGAAAGTGTAACCAAGTGATCCAGAGAACGGGCATCATTTGCCCCTAAAGGTCCCGTGTGTGGAGAGGTCACAGGACGCAATGTAGCACCATGTGATGGTCCATTCTTGCCCTGGGCCTGGCCCAGCACAGTTTCTTAATTCCTGGAACAACCACACTCAGCATGGCTGGGTGTTGCCTGCCCTGAGGGTCCCTGCTCTTTTGGGGTCTGCAAATGCCCTGCTCTTGGCCCATCACTGCTTGTGGGGGTACAGGGATGCAGAATCTGTGACTCCCCGGAGCCTGCACCCAGTGAGGCATCCTCACCTTTTCACTCTGGGGCAGGAGGAACCTTCTATTCTGGGCCTCGAGAACCAGCAGGGGGCCGAGAAGCGGAAGCTTGAAGAGCTGGGGGAGTAGCAGGAGCAGCTGACTGCAGTCCAGGAGGCCCTGATGCAGGATCCTGTGTGCCTAGGGGCTCCCCATGACCAACTAACGGGGCAGGATGAGGCCCTCATGGACCAGCACAGCCACCCGCGATGCTGCTGCATTGGTTCCTAGAGATGGAGAGCCAGGCAGTCAGGCTGCGGTGAGTACTGGCCACTCCTGGGCTCCCCAGGGCTCCTGTCCCCCCTTCATTGTGGCCGGTCATGTTTCCCTTGGACCCACTGCTTTACAGGGACTGGAACGAACCCTGGGGACACATGGGGGGGAGGGGAGAAGGACTGGAGTTTGGGGCTGGAGGAGACCCCTGCCCATCCCCGCCTCCTTCAGCTCTACAGAGAAGCTGCTCACAGAGGCTGTGCAGGCTCCTGTGAGTCCGAGCCAAGGGGGTGGGTTTCCCTCCTCAGGCAGCAGGATCAGCTCTAATAGGAGGTGGCGCTACAGGAGCTAAGGAAGCTCTTGACCACCAGCCAGGAGGCCCTGCTGCAGAACCCCATGGGGGCGCCCCATGACCACCTGTCTGGGCAGGACGAGGCCCTCATGGACCAGCACAGCCACCCGAGACGCTGCTGCATTGGTCCCTAGAGATGGAGAGCCAGGCGTTCAGGCTGAGGTGAATGGTGGCCACTGGTGGGGTGACTGGTGGGCTCCCCAGGGCTCCTGTCCCCCCTTCAGTGTGACCTGTCATGTTTCCCTTGGACCCACTGCTTCACAGGGACTGGACAGGACCCTGGGGACACATGGGTGGGGGAAAGGACTGGGGTCTGGGGCTGGAGGAGACCCCTGCCCATCCCCGCCTCCCTCAGCTCTGCAGAGAAGTTGCTCACAGAGGCTGTGAAGGCTCCTAGCGGGTGGGTTTCCCTCCTCAGGCAGCAGGACCAGCTCCAACAGGAGGCAGCGCTGAAGGAGCAGGAGGCCAAGGCCCTGGCAGCCCAGGAGAATGAGAGGCTGCCATAGGAGGTAGACAGGTAACTGCTTCCGCCCCCTGCAGGGCAGCTTGTTAATGACATAGTTTACATTGTTTAAGTCCTCAGAATCTGTTGTATATGTTGCACTGATGGTGCGTTTCACCTCAGACTGGCTGTGCGTTCAGTGCTCAGTGGCCACACGTGGTAGTGGCTGCCTGATCGCAAAGTGCACTTGGCCATCCCCATGTCATTGGCTGTGTTGGTCCTTCCAACTGGTGTACATCACACCGAAATGGCCATCTTTGTGATGTGGTCTTTTTCTTCTTTTAGGAGCAGATTCCCAGCAGTGGAGTCACAGGGGTGTGTGGTGTGTGAGACATTGCTGATCTGGGTTTTAGGTGCTCACCCGTGTGAGGCAGACCTTGGAGGAAGAAAAATATAAGTTCAGGAGCCATATCAAGATGTTGGCCAAGCAGAACTGGAGACTTCTAGAAGAGAGTGCGGAGAACAAGGCTTGGTGCATATAAGTTGCGGGAGCTGACTGACGCCTATCCACACAGGGCTCCTGGCTTCCAGCTTCACGCCCAGGCCTCAACATTCTGGGCAGAGAACCCCCTGGTGCACTCATGTCCCAAGGGAAAGGGACAGACCATCGCCTAGCGCATCCTTCTCTTGTTTCATGGAATGGTTCTAGCTTTCTGCAAGGAGGGGTGTTTGGCTTTTGTTGGCTTTTCAAAGACACTGCCCATTGCCAGACAATTCTTAATCTGCTTTTGGAATTAAGTTCAATTTAAAAACATGTCAGAGATACCTAGGGAAGGAATTCGGATCCCAGGCTCAGCCCTTTCTGTGTCTGATTTTCCCTTAATGGGCTGGAGAGAGTTGTGGGTGCATCGTAGTTTTCCTCCCTCTGACAACAGGACACAGACCTGGCTGTGGTGTAGGCCCTGTGAGGCACACAGAACCAGTGACCCGATGGCCAGGAACCAGGTGGTGTGATGGGATGTGAGCAGAGCTGTGTGCACACCAGATAAGTGTTGAGGAGCTCCATGGAGGCATAAAAGGCAGCATGGTGGTGGGAGTTAGAATTCTGCTGCTGATAAGGCTAACCAGTGGGGCAGGCGGTGGGGGGACATGAAGCTGGAGCGTGGCATGCTCTGTGTGCAGGGAAGTGCAGGCAGTGGCAGAAGGGAAGGCTGGTGCAGGCGGAGCTCAGCTGTGGAAGGCATCCATGCCCCACTAATGATTTGGATTCACTGGGAGTGAGTGTTTAAGAAAAGCTGGTCAGAAATGAGGCAGGAGGAAGAGGCTTGGTGTTGAAAACCTTGTGGTTTGCATGTCAAGTAATCCGACATGCATCTGGTGGGTCCAGGGTGGTCTTCACCCCTCAGTGCTGTGCTGCTGGACTGTCCTTGCTTGTGATCGGGAATGGTTGGCCATGTGGGACAGAGAGACATGGTCACAGTGACCACAGGGGCACTAGCCCAGCCCGCGGAGGTCACAGTGCTACTTCACTGTTCTCCTGGATTCTTCTGCTCATCTACAAGAGGCTCACCACCTACCAAGGATGGTTTACATGGAAAAACCACACTATAGTTTTGGTATAGAAATGACTGTGGCCTGAAATTGGCTCTCTATAATGCAGCCGGTAAAAATTACCAACAGAGGTCAGGCAGGTGCTAAGTAGAAGAGCAGGGCCTGGTACCCAGGAGGATGATCTAATGATGGTTTCACATTAGACAGTGTGTGCAGGAGGCCAGGGAGTTGGCAGGCTTCCTGAGTCTGCTCCGAGTGGAGACTTCCCCAGCACAAGGAGGGTTGCGGGGCCTGCCATATGTGAGTTTGTGCACCTAGGGGTGGGGGGTCGGTCAGAGCAAGACAGGAAAGCACTGTAGCACAAGGCCAAGCAGCAGGGCTGTGGGAAAAGAACACCACAGACTAAAAGACCAGATGCTGAGCCAAGGGCGCTGGGAGCAGAGCAAGGTCAGTGGTCAGGGGCCCAGCGGTTTGTGAGCCATCACTGTTCATGGGCTGCTTACTTCATGGTGAGCTCTCAGAAAAGCCCTCATGTTAGGTAGGACCTCATCAGCCTCATGGCTGAAGGAGCCTGAGCAGCTGCATCAATCCAGCAGAATCATTTTCAAGCAAGAAAACCAGGGTCTGACCTGTCAAGGGCCACGCATTTCTGAGCTGAGGTTCAGCCAGTTCAAGGTTTGCTCTCTTGAGATGATGTACAGCCTGACCCTCAATACTTCAGCAGGTCTTGATGACATTTAGGGTTCCCAGACCCACGTCACATGCTTCCATCCCCATATTCCCAACTCTGTGATCATGACAGTCATGAGCACCGTGATGTCTGAATCCCAGAAAAATGCCGGCCTTTCTCAGCCAGGTCCCAGCCTGGGCCGGTGAGTCAATTTACGTGCTCTATTGTAAAAACAAGACTGTTTTTTCTTTTGCCTCTGTTTATAGAGACAAGTTCAATGCCTTACATATAATAAAGAAGAGGAGTACTCAATTATGGATCAATACAAGTCCCAGGATCCTATTCCCAAGAAGTGAGTTGATTCAAGCAGCAGTAACTTAAACAAAGAACAGGAAGCTTGCATGTTCACAAGTGGGGAAAGCTGTAGCATCTAGAGCAGTGACCAGTTTGTTGGGCCTGCATCTTCTACTCGATGGCAGGTCCCTCCCAGCACTGAAAGAATTTAGAGTTTCTTTCCGTCCTGCCCTCAGGGTTCTGCTGTGAGGAATGGCGAAGGCCAGCTGGCCATGAGCCTGTGTAAGGGGACAGAGAGTCTGTGGTTTAGAGCCACTAAAGCAGGAGTATCAGGTTTTGTCTCAAGGTTTCAGGACCTAGAAAACCATGTATTTGTTTGGGAAGGAAGCTTGAGCCAGGCACCTGGACCAGCACTCGTGGTCTTCAACTACAGGAACCTTGGTCTTCCCGACATTTTTCTGGAGTCACTGGACCCCAGGGTGGTTCACAAACACGTCCCCTTCTTCAGAGATCAGCAGCCCCAGTGGTGGGCCGGCTCGGTCCCAGAGACTTCTGGCCTCTGTCCTGTAGGGCTTCCCCTAGGCTGGGGCCTGAGCCCCAGGTGCTGGGCTTTCACATTGTCCGGTCCCAGCCCAGCCTTGAGGTCAAATCACCATGAATCCTGCAAGGCCTCTCTGTTGAAATCACAGAACCACAGAAAATCTGACCCCCCACCTTTCCTTCTGTTGACAGCGAAACTGAGGCATCGATGAGGAAAGGAAGCGAGTTGAGTAAGCACAGTGCTGCTCTGTGGCAGAGCCAGGATTAGAACCCAGATGAGGTCCTTCTTGGACATTAGAATGCCTCCATTTCCGGTTAGCTGCAATGTATTACCCTTTAAATCCAGTGTTTTCATTTACTTAGTTTTACTTTTTTAAAACTTCACATGAGGATATTTTTTGAGAAATATAGAATTCTCCTCACGTGCTAAGTACAGCATTGGCACAAGGGTGCCACCACATTCATTAAATGGAGTCAGAGCATAAATGATTCACTGAGTCCTGATTCTGGTTTTGCCGTGGGTAATGTTTCCATCACTCCTGGGCTGGAGAGGATTCTGATTTTCCAAGTACATTTAGCTAATGTGGTGTCATTTGTTATCGTGTGGGTTTTGTGTTGTTGTTTTTTTTCCTTCCTCTCTTGGGTTATCCAGGGATAACAATTTAGCAACTGGGTGCAAAGAGAGTCACTTTTGGAGAAGCAAAAGCAAGGACAAGGACAAGTCACCTGTAGCCTGCCCAGCTCTGTCTAAACATCTACGATTCTGGTCTTAACGCTGACATGCCACCCTCTCATTTTTTTTTTTTACACTGAGGGTTTCTGAACCTTTCCCTTTATTAGTGTCTTCCCTATATACCCTCCTTCATTTCTGAAATTTTTTAAAAAAAGCAACCACAACAAAACAGTACTGAAAAGGAAAAACCCTGTACCTAAAGGCCAGATGACATAGAGTGGAAACCTCCTTCTGACCCCAAGTTGAAGTAGCCTATATGAGTTCTAATTTCAAAAGAGATGAGTTGTCACAGCCTCTGGGCCATACTCCAGCACAGCTGTTTTACAGGAGTCTTGGGACATACACACAGGTCCTTGGGGCAAAATGTCTGTGCTCAGTAAGTCCCCTGGCTGACTGCTACCCCTTCTCGAGAACCTGTGGGCGTGAAGGTCATGCCCATGTTCAGCACAGAGCTCATCAGCTCTCACTATGCTTTATCACATGTGCAGCCTCCGCTGGAAGATGTTTTTCTTAAGAGTTATTTTTGAGAAGCTAAATTAAAAACCGCTGCCCTTTATTCCAAGTTCATTGTCAGAACATGGAATCATTGGCTTTTGCGAATAAGTCCCTTTTTAGATATGTTTTATGTTTTGAAGTATTTATTGCTCCACTCAAGCATTTTGAATAATTGGATCGAGGTTGCCGAGCCAGGATTCAGCCCAAAGTGACATTAGGGCCATGCTAAGGTCGTGCGACATCTTGGATGCTGCTGTGAGAACAGCAGTGGACAGACAGAACATCAGCTCACAGTCATGTCAGAGCTGGGAGCACAGGTGCACAGAGGCCTTGAGCTACTGCCTTGTTTTATCTTCAGCCATCCTTGTACCATCTCTCTGATTTCGCCATGCTTATATCACCTCTGTGAGCACTTACATCTTTCCCCTCAAATCGACTCACCATTTCCATGTGCCTTTATTTTAAAAGAAAAGGTTATTATTGGTCCTGTAAATGGCAAAGTGGTATCACCATAAAAACAAGGTCACCATAAAAGTAAATGCATGACCATCACACTGTCCCATTCGGTGGATGCGGCACTTACTTGATCTCATGCACCTGCTCTGATTCCTGGGCTGCCAAGTCCTGGCCTGCCCTCCGCCTGTCTCCTGAACATGCTGCTGTGAACTCACGATCTCTCTGCTTTTGCTGCTGTCTGCACATCTCCACCTCTTTGCTCCTCATGCTGACTTCATAGTGGATGCTTGTCCACTTCATTGCACCAGACTTCAAACCAAATTTTCCCTTGATTTCAAGTCATAAGACATGGGTGCTTTAAACTTCACGATGAGTGCAGACATTGAGTGGCTGAGGGGCAGGGGGGTCAGGTCCTAGGAGAGGGTGGAAGGGGCAGGAATCCCAACAGTGGGCGTGGCTCTGGGCCCACAGTCCTCAGGCTGCCTGGAGCCAGACACTGTGCAAAACAGCCTTGTCCTAATGCTCCTGGAACTCCAACTGCATTCATTTTTCACTTGTATTTGGAGAGCCCATCCCCCGTCTTACTATGAGGTAGTAGAAGGTCTTTTAGGGTTTTTCCCTAATTTTTTTTCTTCAATTACCTTTGACAAGAGTGCATGTTCATGGTAGAAAATTCAGAGATTGCAGAAAAGCACAAAATACAGGGTAAAACTGATTTTGCAATCAAAATCACCATGCAGAGATGAGGATTTTCTCCCCCCTGCTCAGGGCTCACCCTCTGAGCCATGGTTAGAGCAAGGGCTGGCCTTGCAGGGCCTCCAGCTCAGGTCTGCAGCCAGGGGCTCCCATTCAGACCACAGCCTGTGAGGTTTGCAGCCCCGCTTTGTCTCTGCTGCCTCTGCTTCTCGGTCTTGGTGTGATCGCCCCACCTTGGCATGGGATGTTGCAGCCCCATTTGTCACTGTCCTTCTCTGCCACAGGCCCTGGGGACCTAATACCAAAGACAGGGGGCCCCCCATAGAGGCAGCCTTGACCGCACAGGTGCCTCTGCTGACCCAGCCACCAAGCCCTAGCCATCGTGACCAAGGGCGCTGTGTCGGGGTGATGCTAGGCTGTGAACAGGCCGAGTAGGAGTGGAAATTTTCGTCCTGGACATGTGGCCTGCACAGGGGACATTGGGGGAGGCAGGTAGGGAAGGGAGGGCTCTCTGAGGACACTCCTGCCCTCACACCTGCCTTTCAGTTCTTCCTCTCTTCTCTGGAGGACACTCCCCCAGTTTCTTGGAGGACATGCTAAGTGACCTCTTCAGAAAGACCACGATCTCCCGATAATCAGAGGCCAGCCAGGCCTACCTGCCAGGAGAGAAGGGGCCAGGATGCCCTCCAGCTTGGTGCCCCCTCAGGATGACTGTCCATACCTCTGAGGGGAAGCTGTCTGTAAAACTCATGACTCCAGACACTTTCTGCACTTTGTGAAACAATGGGTGTTAGGGATGCTCGAGGAGTTCATTGCTCAGGACTCTCCACACAGCTCAGCACTGGCAGCTGCAGCACGGATGACAAGAGGGTGGGTGAATCAGCAGAGTCCATGGACTGGCTGTGGTAGAGAGAAAGTTACTTCAGAGAATATAGGAAGAGAGGACATCACTTTAGGACAGAGGTCCTCAAACTTCTTAAACAGGGGGCCAGTTCACTCTCCCTCAGACCATTGGAGGGCCGGGCTATAGTTAAAAAAAACAACTATGAACAAATTCCTATGCACACTGTGGAGGCAAAAACACCCTTTCGGCGGGCCGCATGTGGCCTGTGGGTCGTAGTTTGAGGGCGCCTGCTTTAGGACATTAACAGAGATGTCAAGGTCTTACCTACAGATGCTACAAGTGCAAAAATTTTCAGCATCACATCACAGAAGTCTCTGAGCCTCATCAAGGAACCCCCACTCCGGATAGAAGGCAATGGCCATGTCCACAAAGTTCATATCCTGTCGTAATGGGGACAGTTCAGTTCTTGAGCAGCTTCTCTCCTAGGATTTTATTTGCGTCATACTCCCCACCCTCCACATCCAGTGGCTCCCTCTAGTCCCCACATCAGAAAAGATACCAGGATTTGATCTCATCAAAGTCACTTTCTTCTTATATTTCATCCTTTTGCCCCACTCCAGTTTGCTAAAGCCATCACTTTGCAGTACCTGCTCCACATAATTCTTTGAAACACAATTCTCTTATATGGCTTCATTCCCAGAAGCACAACTTCAGAGATAACACAAATCTGCTATTGTGAGGACGGGTTGTTTCCTAATCACCTTCCTTCCAAAATTATAGTTTACCACCTCCATAATCTATCTCTGTCTTACCCTTCTCCCTTCCCCACGCAAGTGGAGATTTCCAAGCCTGAGTGACACTGATGTATGCTACCTCGTTCCTATCGATCACTCTAACAGCCCTAAACAACAGGCAAGAGGGTAGATAAATGGCATCTAAGCTCTGGACCTGGCATGTAGCACCACAACGCCCCTTTTCAGGCAAGTACCCTAAAATTGCCCTTATTCTATCATCCAGACACCACCAGAAAAGGACTCCCCCTTCATTCACTCTGCTGTCTACGTCAGGGCCCTGTGGCCATGAATTCACACTTCCTCGCCAAGGGCACATGACTTTCTACCACACCTCTCTCACACCTGCACTCCCAGTCCTAGGCCACATAGTCATTTCCTTTGCCTAATACTATTCAGCAAGTGTGATCCAGAGAATGCTTGTCAAATTCAAAAAGGGTCAATTATTGCCCAGACTCTGACAGTCTGCACTCATAGAGGCAGCCCTGAGTCCTGCTTTGAAGGCCTCCATGACAGTGTCCCCCCCCACCCCACAAACTCATCTATTAAGAACCACAATCAGCTCTAACCGGTTTGGCTCAGTGGATAGAGCGTCAGCCTGCGGACTCAAGGGTCCCAGGTTCAATTTCAGTCAGGGGCATGTACCTTGGTTGTGGGCACATCCGGTGGGGGGTGTGCAGGAGGCAGCTGATCCATGTTTCTCTCTCATCGATGTTTCTGACTCTCTATCCCTCTCCCTTCCTCTCTGTAAAAAATCAATAAAATATATTTAAAAAAAAACAAAAAAAAACACCCCACAATCAAGGGGAGGAAAATGGCAGCCAAATAGGCAGACACGTTGTGCACCTCGTCCAAGGACCAGACTGGCAAAGCCACTAAATCGGAGAACGTCCACCTGGAATTAACAAATTAGACACAGCCGAGGAGACAATTGACAAGGAAAGGCAGAAGATACCTGGAGAACAGTAGGAACGGGGACCTGGGCTGGGGAGGCACACCCAACCAGCAGGCCTAGAGGGTAAGGAAGCTGCCATGCACCAAAGCCTGCTCCCCTGGTGATAGGCGTAATATCCAACTCTGGAAAGAAAAAGCAACAAGGTTGCTGGTGGCCAGAGAATTGTCAACGAAAAAAAACCATTGAAACCTGTAAAGAATTTTTGTGAGTTTATTTGAGCCAAACTCTCGACATATGCCGGGAAGCAGAACCTCAACGAATTGAGATAGTGCTCCGGAGAATGGCAGGGTTACATCCGTATTTATACATGAAATTCATTGGTGACAGATTTAAGGAGGTGGGATTAAGTGAAGCGGGAGGGGGGGGGGGGACGGACACCTCCGTGATAGGATAAAAAGTAAAATGATGGGCACATACTTAGGTGGGTGCAGGAACAATTAACATGATAAATGAAAGAATCTGCTGCATCTGTCCTGGGCCCAGCACACCTGGCTGTGCCCCAGGGGCTCCATAAAAAGGGAAGTCATCCCAAGGATATGTTATCTTAGATGCAAAAAGGACAGATAGGCTCAGTTACGGTAAAGGTTGACCTTATCAGTGAAGATATCGGCTTAGGACGTAACTGCCCACCATAACTGCTTTTAGTTAAGGTTTAATTTCAGACCATCCTTTGTGGTTACTTTAGGTCTCGAGTCTGCAAAACTGCCATGCAGGCCTCTCCTGAGCTTGTCAGGTCAGCATGTGGCCCCTTTCGTCCACAGAATCTAGATCTAAGACCACAGCTGCAAAAGGTTGCACCTCAAAAAGGCAGTCTGAAAGGCAGCCCGAGCAGCACGGTGACAGCAGGGGGAAACCCAATTTCATGGTTGTTTTGCTTTTGTTTTGTCTTTGCTTTTATTTGCTAAACCCAGAACATAGGACTTTTCAATTACAAACATCACCCAGGGAGAGGCACAGGCTTGAGGTACCTGAGGAGAAGCTGGGGTGGGAAACAGGGCAGGGAGACATGGCCAGGACACTGGCATTGGGACATTCTGAACCTTCCAAATCTAAGCGGCCATTTGTCCACTGGAGAGCTACTGCCTCCCAGTAGCCTCAAGGCAGGTAATGCAGCTTGCCACACCCTGCCTGCATTTTGAGCTATACAAAGGAGACACAGGCAGAGGCCAAGCTTACAGGTCTGAATAGGCCCAAAGAACCCTTAGTGACTGGACTGGAAGAGGGGCCAGTTTGCCCCACTATTCTAGGAACCAGACTGAGAAGAACTCCAGGTTGCCAGTCAACCCCACTGGTCTCCATACAAGGATCTCTGACCAACCAAGGCCAGAGTTATATTTTTGGCCACTCGTGGAGGAGTAGCTCTAGGTCAGCACAAAAAACACCCAGCTGATTCCTGGAAAGTGAAACAGCACCACCCCCACCTAAAGTCCTATCAGAAACAGACCCTTGAGTGATTAACATTGACAGCTGGCAGACAGGCAAAGACTGTCTTCTTGCACCCAAGGCCTGTGGAGACAGACACAAGCAGAGGAGCAGTGGATTGCTTGGAGTTTCAACATGGTGCTAAAAGCCAAAAGACAGTGACTGACAGTGGTCAGCAACTACCTACCTAACAGGAAGCCCAGAATTGGAAGACAGAAGAAGGGGTCCAAAACCATCCCCCATTGGGCATTAAAACATGGCTGAAGTGAACAACACTTCACTTTATTTTTTATTTAAAAATTTTCTTTACTTTTTTATTGTTAGTATTTTTTTCACCTTTTCCTTCCTCGTTTCTCCTTTTTTTCATCTTATTTTTCTTCTTTCCCTGATTTAGTTTTTCTCTTTCCTTTCTTTTTACCCCTTTCTAAAAATGAATATTCTTTACCGGTTTAATTGATGTATATTATTATTGTAGTCTCTGTTGGCTTATTCATATATCTGATTTCCTCTTTCCTGCTAATACTCCATTTCCTCTTCTCTTTTCTCTTTCTTCACTACTCAATTTTCCCCCCTCTCCTCTCTTTCTCTTTTCTTCTAATTTTAAATTAGTTTCACTTCCTAAATTCAGGCCCATCTATTCTCTCTTCCATTCTCCTTTCTGAAAATAAAATAAATAAATAAATAAAATATTTTTTCATTTTTTCTTCTTGTCCTCTCATTCTCTTTCAACCTTCTCTATACTAAACTGTGGTCCTTCCCCTATTCATCCAATTCCTTTTCTGGGTGTTTTCTGTTTGCACTTTTTGGTTTATCTGTTTGTTTTGTGTTTTCTCCCCATATTCTTTCTTTCTGTTTTTTTTTTTTTTAATATATTTTATTGATTTTTTACAGAGAAGAAGGGAGAGGGATAGAGAGCTAGAAACATCGATGAGAGAGAGACATCGATCAGCTGCCTCTTGCACACCCCCCAGTGGGGATGCGCCCGCAACCAAGGTACATGCCCTTGACCGGAATCGAACCCGGGACCCTTGAGTCCGCAGGCCGACGCTCTATCCACTGAGCCAAACCGGTTCGGCTCTGTTGTTTTTTATTTTTTCCTGTTCTTGCTATCATTTTTGCTCTCTTTTCTCTCTCCTAATTCTTTTTCCTCTGGTGGTCACAGGTGTCTTGTATACAATTGTTTTCTGTTCCTCTTGTGTAATGTCTTGTTGTGTTGTATTTTGTGCTGTTGGTCAGCACCTCCACAACGGTTGGCACGACATGGTAGAGATTGAGCCACATAATCAGACACCTTAGTGGAAACTCCATCCATAAACAGGACAATAACACTTAAGACTCAACTACAGCAGGAGAACCCAAATATCTCAATTAGTGGGCACCCCTAAAATACCCAGCCCAGAAGACCTAAGAGACTGCACCACTTGGTCCCATAAAATATCTACCACATAAGACAAATTCAAAAACTCTGGGTGGCATAGCAGTTTGATCTAATACATAGAAACAGCCACAAAGGAACAACAAAAATGGGGAGACAAAGAAACAACCCCTATATAAAAGAAAATGACAGATCACAAGAAAAGGAAATAAATGAAGTGGAGGCAAGCGATTTGTCAGAGAAAGAATTCAGAGTAATGGATATAAGGATGCTCAAACAACCAGATGAGAAATTCACCAATATGTGTAAGAATCAGGAAGAAATGAAGAATGAAGGTTTCAACAGTATACTAGGAGAAGTTGAGGACAGAATCAGTAAGTTAAAAGACAAGGTAGAAAAAACACCCAAGCAGAGCAGTAACTGGGGAAAAAAACTTATAAAGCAGGAGAATAAACTTATAAATCCAAGAATACTCTATCCAGCAAGGCTATCATTCAAAACTAAAGGTGAAATCAGGTGCTTCACAGACAAAAGAAGGCTAAGGGAGTTTATTGCCACCAAGCCAGCCATACAAAAACTGCTAAAGGGAATGCTATAAAAAGAATAGAAAGGGAAGAAGGAACACAGGCATAAAAAAAACATGGCAACAAACAAGCCCTGTCAATAACCTTAAATATAAATGCTTAAATCAAAAGACAAAGGGTAGCTGAATGGATAAGAAAACATGACCCAGCCAAACTGGTTTGGCTCAGTGGATAGAGCATCGGCCTGCAGACTGAAAGGTCCCAGGTTCGATTCCGGTCAAGGGCATGTACCTTGGTTGCGGGCACATTCCCAGTAGAAGGTGTGCAGGAGGCAGCTGGTTGATGTTTCTCTCTCACCGATGTTTCTAACTCTCTATCCCTCTCCCTTCCTCTCTGTAAAAAATCAATAAAATATATATTTAAAAAAAAAGAAAGAAAAGAAAACATGACCCATATATATGCTGCCTAAAAGAGACTCAGCTTAGAACAAAGAACTAAGAACAAAGGACTGAAAGTGAAGGGATGGAAAAAAATTTTTCAGGTAAATGAGAAAAAAAAAAAAAAACCCCGCTGGGGCAGCTCTAGCTGGTTTTGTTCAGTAGATATAGCATCAGAGTGTGGACTGAAAAGTCCCGGGTTTGACTCTGGTCAAGGGCACATGCTTGGGTTGAAGAATTGACCCCCATTTGGGGGTGTGTAGGAGGCAGTAGCCAATCAATGATTCTCTCTCATCATTGATGTTTCTAACTCTCCCTCTCCTTTACTATCTGAAATAAATAAAAATATGTTTAAAAAAAAACTTAAAAAAAAAAGCTGGGGCAGCGATACTTATACCTGACAAAATTGACCTCAAAGTGAAGGCCAGAATATGTCATAAGAGAGGCCACTTTGTAATACCAAAGGGATTGATTCAACAAGAGGATATAACTCTGATAAACATATATGCACCCAATACAGGAACACCCAAATATGTTTTAAAAAAATTTCTGTAAGATACCAAGGGAGAAATTGACAGCAATACCATCATAGTAGGGGACTTTAATACCCCATTGACATCACTCGATAATTCTTCTAGACAAAAAGTAAATAAATAATAAAAATAATAAATAAATAAAAATCACCAAAGAAACAGCTATCCTAAACAACTTATGAGATCACATGGAATTAACTGACATCTTCAGAATTTTTCAAACAAAAGTATGGAATATACATTCTTCTCAAGTGCACATGGAAAATTTTCAAAGATAGACCCCATATTGGGACACTAAGTCTCTAAAAATTCAAGAAGATTGTAATCATATCAAGCATCTTCTCATATCACAATAGCATACGATTATATATCAACTGTAATAAAAACAATCAGACACATGGAGACATGCTATTAAACAGTGAGTGGATTACCAAAGATTTCAAGGAAGAAGTAAAAAAGACATTCTGAAAACACAAGAATCCAAAATTTATGGGACACAATGAAAGCAGTCCTTGAAGAGAAGTTCATAGCACTGTGGCCCTATCTCAAAAAAAAAACAAGAAAAACGGGTAATAAGTTATCTAACCCTACAACTTAAAGAACTAGAAAGAGAGCAACAAGAAAATCCCAAAGTAAGTAGAAGGAAGGAAATTAATAAAGATCAGAGAGGAAATAAATGACATAGATACAAAAAAAAAAAACATTACGAAAGATCAATATGTCCAAGAGCTGGATCTTTGCAAAAATAAACAAGATTGATGAACCCCTAGCCAGTTTCACCAAGAAACAAAGAGAGAAAACCCAAATAAAGAAAACCAGAAATGAAAGGGGTGAAGTAACAACCAATAACACAGAAATACAAAGGATTGTAAAAAATACTACAAACAATTTTATTCCAACAAATTGGACAACCTAGATGAAATGGACATATTCCTAGAAAAATACAATCTTCCAAAACTCAGTCAGGAAGAAACTGAATAGGCCAATAACTACCAATGAAATTGAAGCAATATAAAACAAACAAACAAAAACAAAAAAAACTTCCAGCAAACAAGAGCTCTGGTCCAGATAGCTTCACAGGGAGTTTTCTAAACATTCAAAGAACAAACACTGATCCTCCTCAGACTATTCCAAAAAATTCAAAAGAAAACAACACTTCCAAGCTCTTTATATGAAGTCAGCATTATCCTAATCCCCAAACCAGATAAAGACACTACAAAGGAAGGGAATCACAAGATAATATCCCTGATGAATATAGATGTTAAAATCCTCAACAAAATATTAGCAAACTGCATGAAGCAATATGTTAAAAAGATCATACACCATGACCGACTGAGATTTATTCCAGGGATGCAAGACTGGTACAATATCTGCAAATCAATAAATGTGATATATCACATAAACAAATTGAAATACAAAAACCACATGATCATATCAATTGATGCAAAAAGAGCATTTGACAAAATCCAACAACGAGGTATTATTTCATACCTGTCAGAAAGGCTATCATCAACAAATCAACAAATGCCTAGTGCTGGAGAGGATGCGGAGAAAAAGAAACCCTCATACAATACTGGTGGGAATGCAGACTTGTGCAGCCACTGTGGAAAACTTTATGAAGTTTCCTCAAAGAATTAAAAATGGAAATTGCACTTGACCCAGTAATCCCACTTCTAGGACTATATCCCAAAATATCAGAAACATCAATCAGAAAGGATATATGCACCCCTATGTTCATAGCAGCACAATTCACCATAGCTAAGATTTGGAAATGGCCTAAGTGCCCATCAGCAGATGAGTGAATTAAAAAACTGTGGTACATCTACATAAAGGAACACTACTATAAAAAAGAAAGAACTCTTACAATTTGCAATACCTTGGATAGAACTAAACAAAATAAGCCAATCAGAGAAAGATAAGTATTACATGATCTCACTCATTTGTAGAATATAACGAACAACATAAACAAACAAACAAAAAAAAATAGATCCAGAGACATGGAAGCATTGAACTGTCAGTCAAATTTCAGACGTAAGGCAGGGGAAGGGGGAAAGTGGGGTAAGAGATCAACCAAAGTACTTGTATACATGCGTATAAGCATCACCAATGGACACAGACAGTAGTGGGGTGAGGCCTGTGCAGGAGGGTGAGAGTGGGCGGGAGAGGTCAATAGGAAAAAGGAGACATATATAATACTTTCAGCAATAAAGAATTTTAAAATAAAACACACAGAAGAACCACAATCAAATCTTATATATCCACAGCCCACCTTCCCTGGTGCACTTGATGTCCCTTCACCAGTTGCAGCCAACATCTCTCCACTTAACTGTCACTCATGTTCCAGGCCCGATGGCCCTCTGCACCAAGCCCAGTGAGTCTCACAGATGACCACTCAAGCCTCTAAGCCAGTGATGGCGAACCTTTTGAGCTCGGCATGTCAGCATTTTGAAAAACCCTAAATTAACTCTGGTGCCGTGTCACATATAGAAATTTTTTTATCTTTGCAACCATAGTAAAACAATAACTTATATTTTTGATATTTATTTTATATATTTAAATGTCATTTAACAAAGCAAAATCAACCAAAAAAATGAGTTTGGGTGTCACCTCTGACACGCATGTCATAGGTTCGCCATCACTGCTCTAAGCTAACCCACAAGATTGACTGCAACCTCCCAGGTCACACCAAGGGTCACAGCCAAATCCTGGTGAAGGTTTAGAGAATATGTACCAGTCCTAATTTCCTCTTGTTGGAATTACTCTTCAGTCTCCAATTCATCTCATGTCCACTCATCTTTTAAAGGCCTTGGCCACTAGGAAACCATTATCTTGCCAACACTCTACATGACCACTTTTATCCCTATGCTTCGCTGTGATACCCACCTCCCACAAACAGGGGCCCCAGCTGGAAAGCCAGTCCTTAGGCCCACACTGTCCCATCTGGGCTACTATTATCATTATCATCCTGATCATGATCCCCTATACATTTTTAAATAAATTTGTATTGATTTCAGAAAGGGAGAGGGAGATAGAAACATCAATGAGAATTATTGATTGGCTAAGTCCTGCACACCCCCTACTGGGGATTGTGCCCACGACCCGGGCATGTGCCCTTGACTGGAATCGATCCTGGGATCTTTCAGTCGGCAGGCTGAGCTCTATCCACTGAGCCTAACCAGCCAGGGACCATGATTCCCTATATTAAAGAGATCTACAGCCCTGGCTGACACGTGTCTCAGTTGCTTGAGCATCGACCCATGTTGCACTGAAAGGTTGCAGGCACCAGTCCTGGTCAGGTCATATGCCTGGAACCAATCATCCTTGTTTCTTGCGCATGGATGTCTCTGTCTCTCTCCCTCTCCCTGTCTATGTCTAAAATCAATAAAACTATATATATATATTTTTAAATATATTTTATTGATTTTTTACAGAGAAGAAGGGAGAGGGATAGAGAGTTAGAAACATCAATGAGAGAGAAACACCGATCAGCTGCCTCCTGCACGCCCCCCAGTGGGGATGTGCCCGCAACCAAGGTACATGCCCTTGACCGGAATCGAACCTGGGACCCTTAAGTCTGCAGGCCGATGCTCTACCACTGAGCCAAACCGGTTTGGCAAAACTATATATTTTTAAAAGGATACCTGCCCGTTCCTGAACCAGCTCAGTCTTCACTCTGGGCCTCTGCACAATCTGGTCCCTGTACCTGGGAGGACCTCCCACATCTCATTCCACTCGTTGCCAAAATCAGGGTCCACGTCATAAAGCCCCAGCCGTGGCCTTAGGACTCTGGGCTGAGTGTCCCCAGGGCCCAGGGCAGGAAGAGGGGCCGACAGCCCCAGGACCCCACGACTTCAAAGGCCACCAGAGTGTGCGGCCCTGACATAGCCCCACAGCCCAGTGTCCTCACCGGCTCTGCACCAGCAGGAACCTGTGGGAACTAAAGGGCTGCTGAGGGCCTGGCACCCACCCCAGGACCCAGGGGCTCAGGCTGCTCAGGGCCCTGGCGCCGCCCCGGGCCGGGTGATGCCCGCCTCCCTCGGGGCTCAAGGTCCCTCTGCTGCTCACAACCACCCACAGCCCCATCGCCCTGCGCAGGAAAGTGCAACTCCTCCCGGGAACCGCCTCTCGTCCTCTCTGTCGCCTTTAGACACAAACCAGGCCTGGGTGCCCCACCTCCCGGCTCAGTCCCCTGTGGCACCGCAGCCCGTCGCCCTCCCTCCCCCTCGCAACCCGAGTCCCCCCCGCGAGGACTCACTGCGCTGGACGCTGCTCCCTGGGCTGCGGGACGGAGCGGCGCCCGCACCGAGGCTGGAGGGTCCAATGGGGTGACGCTGAGTGGGCTTTGTCGGCGGAGAGGAGTCGGGGAGCCTCGGGGACCCCAGTCCCGGGTGTTGGTGTTGGGGCTCAACCAGCCTCAGGCCCACCCTGCGCAGCGGGGCGCTGCCTCCCACGCCTCCTTCTACTCGCCACCAACGCCCTGCAGGTCCCTTCTGAAAGCCCCAACGTTCTCCCACAAGACGGTACTGAAAGTGCAGGTACCTAAACTCGCCTACCTCTGTGGAAGCGGGCGCAGTGCTTTCTGGGTGATGTAGTTTTCTCCCGCAGCACTGGCCTTGACCTTGGTGAAGGTGACTTGGCACTGCCAGTGGCGCTGGGGGAGGAGATGGGACCAGAGGCCGGGTTCACGGGGACAGACTGACAGACCCCCCCCCCACCCCCCCGGGAAAGGAGGGACTGGGAGAGGCCCCCAAAGAACATATGCACAGGGAATGGGACACATCTCAACACCATCGAATATAAAAAATACACATTTTATTAAAAATATACAATAGAGCTCAGCAGGCGCCGCTCAGTGGTTGACGCTTGTTACAGAAAAACCAGACCAGAACCAGACAGCGCTCTGAGAGATTGGAGTTACACTTTATTCACCGCAGCGGGCTCAGGGAAATAAATCCAAATCTAAGCAAAGCTATAAGCAGAACTTCCCTTTTTATAGAAGAGCCAGTCCTTTGTGTGCTTGCTGGCGGCGGCCTTGAAAACTATACAGTTCTATCCAATTAAAAAATGCACCTGGCATGGCATTGGGTGTATCTAGTCTCTGGCCTACAAGGTCAGACAGCTAAGTTTATCTCCCCCACTATTCAAGCAGGCTAGAAAGCAAAGTTACTTTTTCAGAATAAGAGGCCATCCAAAGAATAGCAGAGAATCCCAAACAGTAGTTTTACAGAATAGGGGTTTTCCTTCACACGCTGACCAATGAACCGGGAGAGCAGGTTCCATCGCTGGTCAGGCCTGTGCACAAGCACATGCACAGTGTCCAGCGGGCGGCGGCCGCCAACCAGGAATCCGCTCCCATCACCGGTGGTTTCATCTGTCCTCCCCGTTCTTCTCTCTCAAATCAACGCAAAGATTTTTTGGGGGGACGGAAGGGCCAGCAGGTGTCCAGACCCGCCATGGGGTTGGAGCCGGGTGTTCTCCTGGCTGCCGCCAAGGCGGGGCCTGGGGACACGGCCCTTTCCTGGGTCTGCAGGGCAGCCTAGGCCCCAAGTGGCTGAGGCTTCCCATAGCCCGAGGACGCCAAGTCCGGGGCCTTCTCCCAGGGCTTGTCCTTCTTCCTCCTGCAGCTCAGGCGCTGCTCCTGGGGAGGCGGGGTGCCTCCAGGGCCGCAGGTCCCTCCTGCTTGCCCTCTACATGCCCTGCCCTTCGGACTGGGAGGCTGCTGCGTCTTGTGGGGTGGCAGCACCTGGCTCCCCAACGCAGGGCACCTGCGCCCCCGGTCCTCCTCCTTCCGTCCCTGTTGGCCGCCCAACTGCTCCTGGTCCTGGCACCTGCAAAAGGGGCCTCAGTGTACACACCCATAGGACTCAGGATTCAGGGCTGAGTGTGTCTTCAAGGTCCTAGGTCCCAGGGCAGAAAGAGGGGCTGCACAGCCCCAGGACCCCACGACCTCAGAGGGCACAAGAGTGTGAGGCCCTGACATCAGCCCCACAGCCCAGTCCTCTCAGTGGCTCTGCACCTGCAGGAACCTGTGGGAACTAAAGGGCTGTTGAAGGCCTGGCCTGGCACCCACCAACAGAACCCAAGGGCTCAGGCTGCTCAGAGCACTGGCCCAGCCCCAGGGCTGGGTGATGCCCGCATCCTTCAGGGCTCAGTCCAGTGCGCACCTGCCAGTGACCTCATCACCTACAGGGTCCTCCTTCCAGCCCCTCCTGCTGGCCTCTCCCTTCTGGTCTGTTCTTCCTCTGGACAGTTTTGGGAAAACGTCAGAACCCTGCCCTCACAATGTCCATCTACTGATCATGGCAAACAATGACCCCGGCTTCCTGAGAATGAAAGTAAAACTCCTCACGTACAACCTTGCCTCTTGCTGTCGCCTTTAGACACAAAACATGCCTGGGTTTGCTGAACCCTCCAGGCTCAGCCACATCACCATGTCCTCACACAGTGGCATTGCGGCCCACCGCCCCTTTCCCAGTTTGAGTTCTCTGGTGACTCTTGAGGTTACAATTTTGACTGAACAACTTCCCACAATCACTACACTGATATGGCTTTTCTCCAGTGTGAATTCTCTTATGGTTAAGGAGATGGTGACTGGACCCACATGATTTCCCACATTCACTACACTCATAAAGCTTTGCACCAGTGTGCACTCTCTGGTGACTGTTGAGGCTACACTTTTGACTGAATGACCTCCCACAATCACCACACACATAGGGCTTTTCACCAGTGTGAGTTCTCTGGTGACTCTTGAGGCCACACTTTTCCCTGAATGACTTCCCACAATCACCACACACATAGGGCTTTTCACCAGTGTGAGTTCTCTGGTGACTGTTGAGGCCACACTTATGCCTGAATGACTTCCCACAATCACCACACACATAGGGGTTTTCACCAGTGTGAACTCTCTTGTGTTGAGTTAGGGTAGAGCATTGCCTGAAGAGCTTCCCACAATCAGTGCACTCATAGGGCTTTTCTCCAGTGTGAACTCTCCTGTGTTGAATAAGGAAAGAGCTTTCTCTAAAGAACTTCCCACAATCAGTACACTCATAGAGCTTTTTTCTAGTGTGAACTCTCTTTTGCCAATTGAGGTTAAATATATGTGTAGAAACTTTCCCAAATGTGTTACCCTCATTCACTTCTTCAGATCAGACATTCTGAGGTCGAATGACTTTCTGCTGTTGCTGGCAGCGTTTTCATGTCCACCCCAATTGTGATGACTTTTTCCACAAATTCCAGTGAAATCTCACTTGCACTTTATGGCTCCCCAGTGTTGAGAGTTACCTGGTGCTGGAGAAGCCCTGAGATGCCTGGGGAGACTTTCCCAACCTTTCTATTGGTTGAAGGCACCCAAGATTGGAAGCTGCACATGGTCACAAATGAGGCCCTGTCCACAGCTTCTCTCCAGGGCTTCTCTCCACTGGCTTCCCTCTGCTGCTGCTGAGGGTTTTCACTGAAACAGAAGTCTCTCACACATGCGTCACTGAAGAATGCTTTCTGCTCAAAGTCTGCTGCTTGTGACTCAGTCAGGTACAGAATAGCTTTGAACACTGAGAAACACTGCTTACAAAGATGGGTCCTCCGGTTTGCTGGCTCTGTCTTAGAAGCCCTGAGCTGTGACTCTTCTTGTACAGATAAACTCTGCTCAGAACAGGCCTCCTCATCTGTTTCACATAAACAACCTGCAAAGACAGAAATGCTGAGGAACTGAGTGTTGACTGTGGTAACAGGGGAAATCTGATTGCTAGTGTTTTGCACATAATATATGGGTTCCGGCAACCGTCTGAAAATAAGAGAGGTGCTGGGAGGATTAATAAGAGGCTTCTGTGAAGGTCTCATCCACTGAACAACACAAAACATGAAAGGCCTCACCAGAAATATGACACAACACATGGCAAGCACCTCATGGAAGAGAAGCCAGATCTCCAGCTCAGTCTTCTGCTAACAGCGCTCAGCAGGGCTTGTTTGATGGTGACAGGGGCAAGCAGTGCAGGAGGTAGATTAGGTCCTATTCCAAGTAAAAGGCAGTGGGTGTTAGCGATGTTCCTAGAGACCTTTGTTCAGGGGTCTCCCCAGAGCTCACCCCTGGCAGCCATGCCCATTTTACATGACAGTGGGGGAAATTAGCAGAGCCATTGTCTGGCTATGAGAGAGAGAAAGCTACATTTGGAGAATAAAGGAAGAGAGGACATCACCTCAGCACACCAAGAGTGATTTGAAGGTCTTACCTACAAATGAGACAAGTGCAAACACTTCCAGCATCACATCTCAGCACAGAAGTCTCTGAGCCTCATCAAGGAGCCCCCACTGCTCCTCAGAGAAGGTAATGGCCACGTCCTCAAAGTCCATATCCTGCCATGATGGGAACAGTTCAGTCCATGATCAGTTTCTCTCCTAGGCTTTTATAGTCATCATGCTCCCCCCTCACACACAACTATTTGCTCCCTCAACTCCACATATCAGAGGAGACAGCAGGCTTTAGTCCCATGCTAGTCACTCTCTCCTTATATTCCTACTGATGCTGTGTCTTCCCACAGCAAGAAAGGCAGTTGAGCAGAGAGAAGATACCTGAGCTCTGGGCCTCACATGTAGGCCACACTGCCCCTTGTCAATAAAGTGGGTGTCAAGAACATAGGACAGGGAGAGATGTGAGTGATTTGATGCTGCTCTTGTCAGGCAATCTCCTTGTAATCCCCCAGATTGTTCCTCAAAGACACCAACCAAATACATGGCATCACACTTCCCCCTTACACCCTCATTTCAGGGTGCTGAGGCCATCAGTTCTCACTACCTGCTGCACAGAGTTCTTTGAAAACACTTCTCTCACACAGCTTCCTTCCCAGGCATACAAATTCGAAGGTAACACAGATTTGCCTTGATGAGCATGAGTGGTTTCCTAATCACCTTCATTTCCAAAATTATTCACCATCTCCATAACCTATTTCTCTCTCACCCTTCTGCTTTACCCACACCAGTGGAGAGTTTCAAGCCCAGGTAACATGGCTGTATTGGTATGCTTCTACTTCCTATGGATCAGTGTGTCAGCCCTCAACAACAAAAGGCAGCTGGGTAGGTAAATGTCACCTAAGCTCTGGACCTGGCATGTAGGAACACAACACCCCTCTTTTCAGGCAATTACCCTGAAATTACCCCTATTATATCACCCAGACACCAGAAGACATGGGCTCACCCTTCATTCATTCTAAGGTCAATGACAGGGCCCTGTGGCCATGAAATCACAATTCACACTCCCTCACCAAGGGCACAAGACTCTTTCTACCACACATTGTTCACACCTTCCCTCCTACAGCTCCAACCCCATAGGTATCTCCTTGGCCTCTTACTCATTACTCAGCAAGTGTGGTCCAGAGAATGCTTGCCAAATTCAAACAGGATCAAGTCCTGCCCAGATGCTGAGAGTTCACACTCATAGAGGTAGCCTTGAGACCTTCTACAAAGTCCTCTCTTCATGACTCTATTTTCCTTCAACCTCAATTACTGAGAAACACAATCAGATCTCAGATTCCCACAGGCCACCTCCCCTGGTGCTGCACTTGATGTCCCTTCACCAGTCACAGCCAACATCTCTCCACTTACCCGTCACTCAAGTCCCAGCCCCGATGGCCCTCTGCACCAACAATGTTCTGGTTGTGGCAGGCAGCTTTTTCACATTTATTCCATTGGTGATGCCTGTTTCTATTGAGTAATTCCTGTGAAATCTCACTGCCACTGTGTGGCTCCTCAGTGTAGAGAGTGGCCTGGTTTAGGAGAAGCTCTGAGATGGCTGGGAAGTCTTCCCCAACCTCCCTACTGGTTGAAGGCAGCCCTGGTAAGTAGAAGCTGAACCTGGTCACAAATGAAGCCCTGTCCACAGCTCCTTTCCAGGGCTTCTCTCCACTGGCTTCCCTCTGTTGCTGGTGAGGGTTTGCACTGAAACAAAAGCCTCTCACACATGCATCACTGAAAAAGGCTTTCTGCTCAAAGTCTGCTGCTTGTGACTCAGGCAGGTCAGAATATCTTTTAACACAGAGAAACACCTCCCACAGAGATGGCTCTTCTGGGTTGCTGAGGCTGTCTTAGAAGCCCTGACCTGTGACTCTCCTTCTATGGATACATTCTGCTCTGAACAGGCCTCCACATCATCTGTTTTATGCCAACAACCTGAAAACAGAAAAATAGTGCCAAAATGAATGTTGACTGTGGTGCAAAATATAAACAAACATGGCAAGCACCACATGGAATAGCAGGTGGATCGTCTGCTCATTCTTCTGCTAACAGTGTTCAGCTGGGCTTGTTTGCTGGTGACACGGGCAAGCTGTGCAGATGGTTGCTTACATCTTATTCCAAGTAAAATACAAGAAATGAGGAAGGTGTGTTGAGGACTACGTAAGCACGTGTGTGCATCTCATAACACATGTGCACGTTAATATTAGAGAATACTGCAGTTAGAGCCTTACAAGTACACAGGGGATGCAAAAAGGCCACAGAGGTAAAGGTTGCTAAAATCCAGGAAGTCACAGATGAAAAGAGAAGTCAGCAAAGTGTCAAGCATGGGAATGAAAAGGTAAAAATGAGCTGTTGCCAGTGGCACTTGAACCTAAACTCTGTTGGACATGAGCAGGTTCCTGGTATTCTCTAAACAAAGCCCTTAGGACAGAGCTCTTCCAGGTGCACCTCAACCTGGCTCGACTACCTCTTAGATCATTGGTTCTCAACCTGTGGGTCGAATGACCCTTTCCCAGGGGTCACCTAAGAGCATCCTGCATATCAGATATTTACATTACGATTCATAACAGTAGCAACATTACACTTATGAAGTAGCAACGAAAATAATTTTATAGTTGTGTCACAACATGAGGAACTGTATTTAAAGGGCCAGAAGGTTGAGAACCACTGTCTTAGATCATCCTGCAAGTTCACCCTATGGAAAAAAAACAACAACTAGGGTTCTCTTTGCACCTTCTACTATACAAGCACATAAAACAAATATTCTGACTTTTACTGAAAGACAACAGAGGTGAGCAGCCAGCACCGGCTCTGATCAACACAGCATGTAATAGTATCCAGGTAACAGAGTATTACAAACAATGGAAAGAATGTCTTACAAGAACCGAACATGGTTCATATAGGTAAAGACCATAACCTGGCATAGTCACAAACAGCCTGAGGAAGGGGTCAGAAGTGGAAGCCATGCATGTGAACATAGTCCCCCTCACAGAAAAAGGACGTTCAAGGTGGGACCCATTAAGCTTTCTGCAACAATCTGGATTCCCGGACACTTCCTGCACTATTTGAGGCAATGGGTTTGAGGGTTATTCATGGAGTCCTTTGCTCAGGGATCTACACACACCACAAGTCAGCACTGGAAGCCACAGCACATTTACAGGACAGTTGGGAAAACTAGTCCATGGTCTGGCTGTGGGAGAGAGAAAGCTACATTTGGAAAACAAAGGAAGAGAGGACATCACTTCAGGACACTAGGAGAAATGTGAAAAGCTTACTTACAGTTGATACCAGTGCAAACACTTCCCCCATCACATCGCAGTACAGAAGTCTCTGAGCCTCATCAAGGAGCCCCCACTCCTCCTGGCCACGTCCTCAAAGTTCATATCCTGTCATAATGGGGACATTACAGTCCATGATCAGCTGAACTCCAAGGATTTTATGTTCATCATGTTCCCCACATTCACATATATCTGCTCCCTCAACTCCAGACATCAGAAAAGATACCAGGCATTGGTCCCATCAAAGTCACTCTCTCCTTGTATTCCTACTGATACTGTGTTTTCCCACAACAATAAGGGCAGATGTCCGTATAGATGATACATGTGCTCTGGGACTCACATGTAGACCACACTGTCCCTTGTCAACACAGTGGGTGTCATGAACATAGGGTAGAGAGAGATGTTGTCCATCAGGAGACTGTGAGTGATTTGACACTGCTCCTGTTAGGCAATAGTCTTGTGGACACCCTTCCCATTCTAATTTCAAACCCAGAAAATTATGGCATAAGACTTCAACCTTTTGAACCCAATCCCAGGGTGCTGAGGCCATCACTTTGCACTACCTGCTGCACATAAGTCTTTGAACCACACCTCTCACACAGCTTCATTCCCGGAGGCACAATGTGAAACGTAACACAAATTGGCCATGATGAGCACAGTTTATTTCCTAATTACCTTATTTTCCAAATGTCGAATTCACCACCTCTGTAATGTATTTCTTTCTCACCCTTCTCCAAGCTAGTGGATATTTTCAAGCCCAGATGACACTGATGTATGCTATCTCATTCCTATTGAACACTGTAACAACCATCAACAACAAAAGGCAGGTGTGCACATAAAATTTCTCCTAAAATCTGGATGAGGAATATACCACCAGAACACACCCTCTTTTCAGGAATTTATCTAAAATTCATAATATCCTTTTATCCAGAAATGGACTCAAACTTTTTTTTTAAATATTTTATTGATTTTTTACAGAGAAGAAGGGAGAGGGATAGAGAGCCAGAAACATTGATGAGAGAGATAGATCAGCTGCCTCCTGCACGCCCCCCACTGGGGATGTGCCTGCAACCAAGGTACATGCCCTTGACCGGAATCGAACCTGGGACCCTTCAGTCCACAGGCCGACGCTCTATCCACTGAGCCAAACCGGTTCGGCATGGACTCAAACTTTATTCCTTCTTATGTCAATGTTAAGGCCCTGCATGCATG
>NW_005871731.1:9234-33464 GCF_000147115.1 Myotis lucifugus | reverse complement strand
TGCATGAATGCACAGGCCCTCTCAAGGGCACACTCTTTCTTGCACACCTCTCTCACACCTGCACTCCCACACCCTCAGCCCCCATAGTCATATCCTTGACTTCCTACTCATTACTTGGCATGTGTAGTGTAGTGACTGCTTGGCAAATCCAAACAGGATTAAGGTCTATACCCACTTTGAGAGTCCACATTCATTGAGGCAGCCTTGAGTCGGGCTATGAAGGCTTCCTTCCCTGATTTTGTTTTCCTTCAACCTAATCTATTGAGAACCACATCAGGTCTCATATATACAGACTCCACCTCCACTGGTGCTGCACCTGATCTCCCTTCTCCAGTCACAGCCTTCAGCACTCAAGTCCCATCACCTAAGGCCCTCTAGCCCATGCCCAGTGAGTCTCACAAATGACCACTCATTCCCCTAAGCAAATCAACCAGACTGAGGACAACAACCCAGGCTAATGCTCAATCAAAATCTTGGTGTGCCCAACTAGCTTGGCTCAGTGAATAGAGCATTGGCCTCAGTGAATAGAGGGTCCCAGGTTCGATTCTGGTCAAGGGCACATGCCTGGGTTGCAGGCTCAATCCTACCCCACCCCCAGTAGGGGATGTGCAGGAGGCAGCCAATCAATGATTCTCTCTCATTATTGATGTTTCTATCTCTCTAGCTTTCTCCCTTCCTATCTGGAATCAATAAAATATATTTTTTAAAATCCTGGTGTGTGTTTAACCAGTAAATATGCAACAGCTGAAGTCTCATCTTGTTTAAATTGCTATTTGGTCTTCAATTAAAAAAAAAAAGATGGAAAACCAAGATGGCGGCAAAGGTAAACATCCGGAAATTGCTGCCTCCAACAACTTCAAAAATACAACTAAAAGACAGAACGGTCATCATCCAGAACCACAGGAAGGCTGGCTGAGTGGAAATTCTACAACTAGAAGGAAAGAGAAGAGCACACAGACTCAGAGGAGCTACAAAAGTAAAGTGCAGAGGTACGGAGGCTCTGGCGCGTGGGGGAAAGGGGCTGGCACCTGAGGACGCGGCTGTCTTTTTGAATCGGGAGGGAGTCACAAGCTCCCGACTGCTCTGAACTCCAGTTCCAGGAAATCTCTGGGGTCCCAGGGCTCATACGGGGAGAAGTTGGACGGTCTGGCAGCAGGCAGAACTCGGAACTTGAGGGCGGCTTTCCCTCAGAGGTGCTGGCAGCAATTACCAGGACACTGAGACGCATGACCCCTTAGGGCAGGGCTTAGAATCAGCCATAGCTGCTTGCTCCGCCCTGTTGATTCCGAGACCCCGCCCCATCCAGGCTGCTGCAAAGGCTTTTGCATATGAATGCCCGGGTCCTTTGCAACCTGAAAATTACCTAACAAATTGCAGCTGGGCCAGACAGACCCAGAACTTCCAAGAGAAGGCCCAAGGCCCCACAGCAGCTTGCATTGCTTCACAGCTGGGCCTCATTTGGGCACCCCCAAGCCCCCCAAAAAGGAAGGGGAATCTGCATATCTCTTCGTAGCTCCTGCTGGGTAACCTCAGGAAGAGGCTTAACTAGCACCTCCTTAGATCCAAGAGCCAGTGTACCCAGTGGTCAGAGTGGGACCATCCAGATTACAACTCCTCAGATTCATAAGGAATACACTCAGGGGGCAGACTCAGTGAGCACCAAAGCCCCACTGAAGCAAGTCCTGCCCCGGAAGGGTGTCTTCAGCACAGAAGTTCTCCCACTGCAGACACAGCTGATTCTCACTGCCAATTGGCCTGGAGGTCAATTCCTCCCAGTGACACCTACAACAATCAAGGCATAACTACAACAAGACTGTTCACAAAGCCCACAAGGGGGTGCACCAAGAGTGTGCACCTCCGGTAACTGGGGAGGCTGAGCCACTGGGCCCTGTAGGACACCTAGCACACAAAACCACTCTACCAACACAGGGAAGCAGACAAAATGCGAAGACAAAGAAACAAGTCACAAATGACAGAAATGGAGGAAAGCAAACGACTGGATATAGAGTTCAAAACCACGTTTCTAAGATTTTTCAAGAATTTTTTGGAAACCGCCGATAAATGTAGTGAGATCCTCAAGAAATCTAGTGAGACTCTCGATGTTGTGATAAAGGACCAACTAGAAATTAAGCATACACTGACTGAAATAAAGAATATTATACAGACTCCCAACAGCAGACCAGAGGAGGGCAAGAATAAAGTCAAAGATTTGAAATATGAAGAAGCAAAAAACACCCAACCGGAAAAGTAAAATGAAAAAACAATCCAAAAATACGAAGATAGTGTAAGGAGCCTCTGGGGAAACTTCAAGCGTACCAACATCAGAATTATAGGGGTACCAGAAGAAGAGAGAGGGCAAGATATTGAAAACCTATTTGAAGAAATAATGACAGAAAACTTCCCCTACCTGGTGAAAGAAATAGACTTCCAAGTCCAGGAAGCGCAGAGAACCCCAAACAAAAGGAATCCAAAGAGGACCACACCAAGACACATCATAATTACAATGCCAAGAGCAAAAGACAAAGAGAGAATCTTAAAAGCAGTAAGAGAAAAAAAGTCAGTTACCTACAAGGGAGTACCCATACGACTGTCAGCTGATTTCTCAACAGAAACCATGCAGGCCAGAAGAGAGTGGCAAGAAATATTCAAAGTGATGAATAGCAAGAACCTACAACCAAGATTACTTTATCCAGCAAAGCTATCATTCAGAATTGAAGGTCAGATAAAGAGCTTCACAGATAAGGAAAAAGCTAAAGGAATTCATCACCACCAAACCAGCATTATATGAAATGCTGAAAGGTATTCTTTAAGAAGAGGAAGAAGAAAAAGGAACTCTTACCATTTGCCACAGCATGGATGGAACTAGAGAGCATTATGCTAAGTGAAATAAGCCAGTCAGAGAAGGATAAATACCACATGATCTCACTCATTTGTGGAATATAATGAACATCATAAACTGATGAACAGGGACTGATCCAGAGACGGAGAGGCATTGATTGGACTGTTGGGCCTTGGAGGGAAGGTAGGGGAGGGTGGGGGTAAGGGGGAAAGATCAACCAAAGGACTTACATGCAAGCATATAGGTCTAACCAATGGACACGGACAAGGGGGGGGGTGAGGGCATGAGCGGGGGGGGGGGGTAGGGGGTAACGTGGGTATAAGGACACATATGTAATATCTTAATAAAAAAATATATTTAAAAAAAAGATGACCTACAACTCCACCCTGTACCTACATTCCTGATACCATTTTTTAAAAATATATATTTTATCGATTTTTTACAGAGAGGAAGAGATAGGGATAGAGAGTTAAGACCATTGATGAGAGAGAAACATCGATCAGCTGCCTCCTGCACACCCCCTACTGGGGATGTGACCGCAACCATGGTACATGCCCTTGACCAGAATCTAACCTGGGGCCCTTCAGTCTGCAGGCTGAGGCTCTATCCACTGATTCAAACCGGTTAGGGCCCGATACCTTTTAAAGAAATTTTCATCCTGAACTGTTTGTCAGAGTTGCAGACACTCATGAACTGCTCTCTGAAATATCCTAAACCCTAAAAGGTAAAAAATAAAAGTTTTGGTACTCACAATGAACATCACACTTCCTACTATGAATATCTATCCACATCTCAGTTGATGCTTCCATACCTCCAGTTGCCAAATGCAAGCCTTCATGTCATCCCTGACTCTTACCTCTCTCTCATCCTCAAAATTAGAAACGCCAGGTGGCCACACCCAAAACACTGATCCAGAATCCAACTGCTTATTTCACCTCCACAGGCACCATCATAGGCCAGTTACCATCATACTCACCCAGACTATCACAGCTGCTTCCTTCCTCGTCTTTCCACCACACCCCTCATACCCTATAGTTCATTATGCTTCAATCAAGGGAGTCTAATGAGACCTGGGTCAGATCACCTGCCTCCACTGCTTCAAATCTCCCACTGCTCCCATCACCTGCAGAACAGACTCACAAGTTGTCCCAAAGCTCCTCTAGACCTGACTCCTATCCATTTTACCACTCCCCCCCCCTTTTTTTCTAAAAAAAGGATACCTGCAAGTCCCTCCACAAACCCAGTCTTTACTCCAAGCCTTTGCATATTCTAGAACGTATGCCTGGGAAGACCTCTCATATCCCATTGCACTAGTTGCCAAAAACAGGAACTACTCATATAATCAAACACAGGACTTAGAATTCCAGGATTGGTGTCTCTTCAAGGTCCCCACCTCCAATGGCTGGGAGAGTGGCTGGACAGTCCCAGAAGCCGTAAGAGTGGGAAGCCCTGAAATAAGCTCCGCAAACGAGTCCCCCTAAGTGGTTCCGCATCGACAGGAATCTGTGGAAACTAAAGGTCTGTTGAGAGCCTGGCAACCACCACCAGGATCCATGAGTTGGGCTGCCCAGCCCCAGGGTCAGGTGACTTTGAGATGCCGGCATTACCTCAGGACTCGGTCCTCAGTGCACACTCTTCCTAGGTTGCTGTATTTTACAGGACTTCTCCTTCCTGTCCCTCACTGCTGTCCTCTCTCCTCTAGTCGGTTCTTCCTCTGAGCAGTTTTGAGAAAAGGTTAGAACTCTTCCTCACACAATGTCCCTCATTTGTTCACAGCCACCGATGGCAGCAGCTTCCTGAAAATGAAAGAAAAACTCCTCACCCCAAACTCTGCTTCACCTTCTTTGTTGCCTTTTGACATTAAACAGACCTGGGGTCTGGAATCCTCCCAGGTCAGCCACCCCACCACATCCTTACTGGCTGGCATTGCAGTCTGTCTCCCTCTTTCACTGTGTCACACCGTGCGTCACCCACCTGAGACTCATTCTTCCGGGTACGGTGACCTGGACTGCAGGACCTGACAGGCTCCCTCACCAGAGCCTGGAGCGTAAATGGCGTGAGGCTGAGTGGAACTCTGTAAGCAGAGAGGAGTCTGGGAAGCAAGGAGGCTTCAGTTGCACCAGTGGCTGCTCAGCAAGCTTCAGACACACCTTGCAGAGTGGGGACACTGCCTCTGAAGCTCAATGTAGTTTAAACCCCCAGCGCTGGAGCTTCTGGCTATGGTAACAGAATAAAGAGGTCAAAAGGACCACTGGGAGAAAGACCCCGGAAGTCACAGCCAAGCGATGAGCACTGGATAATGCGCCTCTCCTGGGCTTTCATTGGCTAAATCAGCCATTGTTAGGCACATTGCCTGTTGGGTAATGTACTTTTGCAGGCCCAACAGGTGGCATTAGGATCCTAATTACTCGCTGACCATTGCAATATTGGCTATGGGGCACCTGATCGGCGCTGGGAAATGACAACCTTAGGTTTTAATGGCTGGTTGCTGGTTTCTAGGGAGTGTTGTCTGCAAATGAACTCTTGTTTGGAGACATTATTTCAGATGCTATGAAGCTCAGAATGCTCCCCGAGGTGAAAAGTATTATTTTACTCATTCCTGAAGACTACAGATCTAAATACACACACACACACACACACACACACACACACACACACTCTGAGTGGCCAGGTTATTATGACCACCCAATCAGTACTTCATTGACACTTCCAAAAATACTGAATATTGAAAACTTCCTAAGCAAATACTCTCAAGGTTTTATTATTATTATAATTATTATTTGCATAACTAATTCACTTCATTATACTGATGGAGTGGTCATAATAATCTGGACAGTCATAATAATCTGGCTACTCATTATGTATATATATGTATATATTTACATATTTACAATTTTTTATTTGAATTTTAGAGAGAGAGAAAATGAAATGGAGAAAAATACTGATCAGCTGCCTTCTGCAAGCCCTCACCAAGCTCACACGCCCCTCTACTGAGTGCCTTTACCAGGAATCAAACTGGCAACGTTTCTGTGCATAAGAGGTTGCTTAACAAATTGAGTCACTCCAAGTCATCAGATTTTTATATTTTATATAAAACTATGACATTATTAAGAGAAAATGCAGGCTATGAGAGAATATATATGATCCTGTCCTATTACTTTAAAAGTAATATTTGAAAGGATACAGAGCCCAACAGGTTGATGTTTCCTACATTGTCTGAATATCTGCAGTCAGTACACATTATGAAGTGGAGGAGCTAACAGTTCCTGAATGTTCACTACGTGTGCCAGTCCCTGGATTCAATGCTTTATATGCATTGTTATTATATCATTTAATCTTCTCCACACCTGAGATGGTTTAACCGACTATTTTATGGGGAGGAAATCCAGGTTCAGACACTCAACATAAATTGCCTGATTGTGGAGTTAATAAAAGGCAGGGCTGGAAGTCAAACCCATGCAGTCTCCAAAAACAGAGCTCTGGCTTCTAATGTTAGGCTCTGCTGCCTCCTAGAGAGCAGAATAGGGGTTTTGTTCCCATTAGGAGAGGCTAGATGTTATTGCCGGCAATGGACAGCCCCAAAGCTTCACACTAAAGAAGGTAAGTTTCTTGTTCATAACACCTGTCCACCCTGGTTCTCCTGGGATGCGAATAAAGGAGAAGCACTATGTAGGACCTGCTGGGTGTTATCAGAGATGGACAGAGGGGATGCTAGTCTCAGTGCTTCCAGACTCTTGTGTCAGAGGTAACAGCTTCACTCCCTCCACATTTCATTGATCACAGCACATCAGAGGATGCAGCCAACATCCGGGTTCTGCAACAGAACCTGACAAACTTGATGGGCCAAGTAGGTTGACCACATGATACTAGCCTCTTTGGAAGACTGTGCAGGGCCAAGGAGAGGAGTAGGGATTGGTAAGAAATGACAGTGGAAGTCGGACAGGATGGGTCCCTATCTCCTCATCCAGGTAGACATTGTCCCAGAACTTCCCTAAATTGTCACTGGCAAGATTCAATGGAGCAAACCTCAGAAAAATCAGTTTGATCAGATGTCATTGGCAGTAAACTCAGAACTCACTTGTGAGTGTGACCCTGGTAAATCCATGGCTGCCTGGGCTTCCCACTATGGTCGAGGTGAACACCCACATGGTGTGTTGATTGGGAAGGTACAGGACTCCAAACATCCAGAATCCATGTTATTTTAAATAAACATCAGACTACCCTGATTACAAGTCTCATCTTTTGCATTGCCCAGGTGAGTGCTCCATCAGGTGGTAAAAATGTTGACATTCACATCAATGGTGAGTCGGTGGTTTCCATTAATTAATTCTGTGCATGAACCTGTGGTGAACTAGGAACTGTTCTTATGAGGAGACACCGAGGTTTCGAATGTCAATCATCCCTGCCAGCGACACAGGAAGCCAAATGGCAGTTTTCTTAAACTAGAGAATCCGGTGGAGACCATGTGGAGGTTGTAGTTGATTTTCTAAAGATGATTTCTTGAGACAGATGTAAGGCTCTTTATTCTCTCAAATATTATTTCATCTATTGCATATCCTGCCCCATTATGGTGACTTTTGGCCAGATTTTTTGAAATTCTGTGGAAATGAACCATCATGACTGTCTCCTTGTAAATTTCTGTATTTGTCATTTACATCTGGAGAACTATCCTTGTTGACTCTCTTAGCATTGAGGCACACTGGGCCAGCCAGGGTGGATGTTTACCCATTAAGGGCCATTTTCTCTCCCTACATTGATAAATATCAATGTAGGGCCATTTTCTCTCCCTACATTGATAAATATCTACAATCTCCTTCACTTTCTAATCTTCAAGACACTTCCAATCCAACAGAGGACCAGGTGGCTCAGCAGCTAGCAAGTCCTCCTGCTGGGCAGACAGGGACTCAGCCTCAGAGAGAGCTCCTCTCCCTCCCTGGGCAGGTCAATGGCTGAGGCACCTCAACAGTGTGGACTAGGTTGGCCCTGCCTGGGTCTCTAGTTTTCTTGGAGCACATGCTCACTCCCAGGAAATGACCCCCCCAGAACTCATGTAGCAGAGCTTGCTCCATCTCCCACTAACCATGGCCCCAAAGAACAGAGCGGTCACTAGCCTGGACTAGGACTAGACAGGGCCTCAGAGCCAAACATACGGCCCAGCACCAACTCTCCCTGGGAACTACCTGAGTTTTTCTGCCCACACCCAGCTGCCCAGCTGCCACCGCTGCTCCCAGCCTTGACACCTGAGAGGAAACTGAGCTCTGCAACCACCTGAAGGTGAAATAGCCCTGGATCAACACCCGGGTGGAAGGTGCAGAGACCACAAGGGGTACGTCCATGCCCAGAGCTTCTCCTGGGTGATTTGGTTTTAGTCCAGGGAGCACACTGTGTCATCGTCCCCTGTGGGTGCTGGTGCAGCTCAGCCCAGGCCCCTCACCTGCTACACTGACAGCCCTGGCACCGCCCATAGAGCATCATTGCCTGTTCTGCCCCCATGAGAACCCTGGCTGCTGGTCTCCACGGGGTCCCAGGGCAGCTCTGGTGTTCACAAGTGTGTGTACTGACTGGGTGATTAAAGTATATATTGATTTTACAGAAAAAGAAAAAATAGGGATATAGAGGGAGAGTCATCAATTTTTTAGTTCCTTTATTTTTATAACTTCTTTGGTTGATACTTGTAATTGTCCTGACCTGGGATGAAACTTGCAATCTTAATGTGATTGACATGATTCTCTGACATGATTCTACCTCACACAATGTCCCTCTTTTGTTCAGGACTATCCATGGACCCAGTTTCCTGAGAAGGACAGCACAATTCTTCATGCAAAACTTTGCCTCATCTTCTTTGTTGCCTTTAGTCACAAAACAAGGCCTGGATTCCCAAATCCTCCTCATTCAGATACACTACCATGTCCTTACAAGGTGGCATTGCAGCCTGTCACCCTCCTCCCCCATCACACCCTGTCATCCACAATCGACTCACTGTTCTGGATGCTGTGACCTGGGCTACAGGACCTGAGAGGGGCCCACACCCCAGGCTGGAGGGTTACATCAGGTGAGGCGGAGCCAATCTCAGTGAGCAGACAGGAGTCTGGGGGGCACAGAGGCCCCATTCCCTGCCTGTTTGTGCTTACAGGCCTCACACACACCACTGAACAGGGTGACACTGCCTCTGATGCCTGGACTTAAGGGAGGCCTGGTGCTCGGAAGCCTCTGTCTCTGTGAACAGAACAAAGCTGTCAACTTGCCCTAACCATGTGCACCTGGATAATATGTCTCTCCCCTGGCTTTCATTGGCTAAACCCAGCCATCATTAGGTGCATTGCCTTTTGTGTAATATACTGTGTGAACTTCGCAGGTGGAATTCGGATCCCAGTGTATAACAGGAGTGGTGAGCCGGGATTTTTCCTGCAGCCTTGTTTTGCAAAGCCAAAGAATGAAATCACAGACCAGAAAATAGCAGCAAAAGTGTGATAAATTCATTGAAGCATTCAGACTCTCCGCATGGGGAGGGTGCCCCAATAAAAGGTAGCCCATGAAGCTTTCTAGTCTAGGGGTATATATTTGCTACAAGCCTGCTCTCTATCTATCCTTCTCATCATCTAATTGATTCCCTCTACTATTATTTCCCAGCAAGGAACCTGAACTTTCCCTGTTTCTATGCCTCAGTTCACTATTTTTGTTGCAGAACTTCCCTAGTTTCCCATGACTCCCACTGTGAGTCCAGTAAACATTTCATTATTTCTGCACCATTGGTTTCTGTCATTAGGCTTGCTCAAACTGCCGAGTCTGCCCATGGAAAAGTTCACCTGCCTTTGTTTTGCATTGGACCCCTGCCCTGTGTGTCAAACTAACGTCTCTCACAGTCACTCATTGACAACTGGGAATATTGTTATTTGGCAGCCTGAGTAATGCTGGGAACTGAGAATGTTAGGCTTCAGTGGCTGGTGGCAGTGGTTAGGGGAATGTTGTATAAAACTGTTGTTTGGAGATATTATTTCAGATTCTGTGAAGCTCAAAATGCTCCTTGAGGTAAAAGTATTACTGCAATTAGTCCTGAAGCCCACAAATATCAATGGATTTATATGAGTAATATTTTAATTGACTTTTAAAGAGAGACAAAGTGAAAGAGTAAGAGAGAAATACTGGTCAGATGGCCTCTGCAAGCCCCCACACTGAGGACTGAGCTTGCGTGTCCACTTACTTGTGTCATCACTGGGAGTCGAACTGGAAACCTTTCTGTGAATGGGATCATGCTCAACCTATTGAGATTGACTTTTTATTTTATTAAAATATCAAAATAGTACAAGAAAACGCAAGCTATGAGAGAATATATATAATCGTATCCTATTTATTTAAAAACAAAATTTGAAAAGATACAAAAGACAAAAATTTGACATTCCATACATTGTTAGAATGTTTTTAGACAATACACATTGTGAAGCTATGGAGCTAAGAGTTTGAATGTTCACTACAGGTACCAGGACCTGGATTCAATGCTTTACATGCATTAATCCTCGCCCCAACCTGATATGGTTTAAACATCTGTCTTATAGAGAGGAAATCCAGGGTCAGAGACTCAAGGTAGATTGCCTGATTGTAGAGTAAATAAAAGGCAAGGCTAGAAGTCAAACCCATGGGTCTCTAACAACAGAGGTCAGGCTTCTAATGTTAGGCTCTGCTGCCTCCTAGAGAGTAGAGTTGGTACTTCATAACCATTGGGATGGGCCAGCTGCTGCAGTCCCAAAGCTTTAGTGGCTTAGCACAAAGAAGGCATCTTTCCTGTTCACACTACATGTCCACCCTGGTTCTCCTGGAACTGGCATAAAGGAGGAGCCACCATGTAGATACCTGTTGACATGATCAGAGATGGGCAGCGAGGGGGCCAGTCTCAGTGGATCCAGAGTTTTCTGTTAGTGGTGACAGGCTTCACTCCCACCACATTTCATTGGTTAAAGCACATCACAGAGCTGCAGCCAACCTCAGGGGGTCAGCAGCAGAAACTGATATACTTGATGGGCCTCATTAAGGTGACCATATGGTGCCAACCTCTTTTGGGCTGTGCAAGGGCAAAGGAGAGGAGTGGGGACTGGTAGGAAATGACAATGGTAACAAGTCAGGATGGTTTCGTTTCTCCTCATCTAGATGGATTTTCTACCCAAGCTGCCCAAAACCATCTCTTTCAAGATTCAAAGGAATCAACTTCCAAAAAGAAGGAGTATGGTAAGATGCCATGGGCAGCAAACTCAACACCAATTCTGAGTGTGACTTTGGGAACATCCCTGGCTGCCTGGATTCCCCTACTATAGTCAAGATGAAGACCCACATGTTAAGAATATTTACTGGGAAGGGTACATGACTGTGAGCATCCCAGCATCCTTTTTTCTTTTCAATTAACATCGGTCAGTACCTGCTTCCAAGACTTCTTATCTTGTGCATTGCCCTGGTGAGTGCTCCCAGTGAGGATGATGGTGAAAATGCTGACGTTAAATTCAGTGGTGATCCTGTGCTTTCCATTTGTTCTGTGTATGAACCTGTGCTAAAGGGTGCCTGGATGAATCTTCAAACTGGTCCTAATTCTCCCTCCTGGCCCCAGTTTCGGGTGGGCCATGCACACCCAATAGATGACCAGAGCCCAGAAGTCCAGGAGTGATGCTCTCCGGAGCCCCATGCACCTTCCTGTATTAGTTGTCAGCCTAGCTTTGACATAGCAAGAGACACCCCTCTCCTGGGATGTCCAGTTCCTCATTACCAGTGTGGACTTAGGAGCCTAGAAGTCTTCCCCCTCAGCTTTCCCTCACAAGAACTCATCCTCATATTCCTTCACAAGGGTCCTGGATCCTCCAACTCCTTCACAAAAGACCAGTGTCCTTCACAAATGTTCCCAATCCACACTCTGTACCTCCTGTCTGTCATCAGAGCCTTCCCCAGCTCCCCACCTTCCCACAGCCTGGACTTCTCTGAACTGACCCTACGCTTAATCCATCCTTGAGACTTGAGATGGGACCTCCATAGGGACACTAGATGCCTGGAAGGAAAGAAGGGGCTCACCTGGGGGTGGAGAAGAGGAACATATTGATGCAGAGGAAGGTGCCTCTACAATGCCTCGCCGGAGATTGCCTATGCACTTGCTCATTGTGGGGGTGCACAGACTCAGAGAGAAACATACAAATAACCCAAGCACAGAAACACAGAGGTACAGAGCACTCCCAGCCTGTGCTGGGCACTCGGGTGCTGGGCTTATTTTCAGGTTTACACAGACCCACACTGTAGACATGGGCAATAACCTGAGGGAAACATACTGAGACAGAGAAAGAGAGAGAGAAACAGTTGGGACCCCCATTCAGTGCCACAGGACACACACACAATGGACACTCCCCCATATGTTGGCAGGAAACCCTATCACCAATCCTGTCCCAGGACCCATCCTCTCTGCCCCCTCAACTTCACTTCCCACAGTATATTGTCCCTCACAGTGCAGGGGCCATCACCTCACTTCAGGTACAAGGGTCAGCTCTGCACAGGCCAAACTTATGGAGGGTGGAGACCACCTGGAATGCATCCCCCAAAGTGGTAGCATGTTGAGACCAAGCCTCTCCTTCTGGAAATGCTTGTACTGCAGAATGGTCTCACCATTGAAAATACACAGCACCATTTCCTGGAGAATCCATGCTACCCCCAGGACTGGTTAGGTGGTAGTATTTTTTTTTAAAATATATATTTTCTTGATTTTTTACAGAGAGGAAGGGAGAGAGATAGAGAGTTAGAAACATCGATGAGAGAGAAACATCGATCAGCTGCCTCCTGCACATCTCCTACTGGGGATGTGCCCGCAACCCAGGTACATGCCCTTGACCGGAATCTAACCTGGGACCCTTGAGTCCGCAGGCCGAGCTCTATCCACTGAGCCAAACCGGTTCGGCAGGTGGTAGTATATTTAATGAAATAAAAGACCTCTACTCAGAAAACTACAGGAAGTTGAAAAAAGAGATAGAGGAAGACATAAACAGATGGAAGAACATACCGTGTTCATGGATTGGTAGAATCAACATTATTAAAATGTCCATACTACCCAAAGCAATCTATAAATTCAATGCACTTCCCATTAAAATACCAATGGCATACTTCACAGATCTAGAATGAACACTCCAAAAATTCATCTGGTATAAAAAAAGACCCCGAATAGCTGCAGCGATCCTGAGAAAGAATAAAGTAGGTGGGATCTCAATACCAGATATCAAGCTGTATTACAAAGCCACTGTTCTCAAAACTGCCTGGTACTGGCACAAGAACAGACATATAGATCAATGTATAGAATAGAATAGAGAGCCCAGAACTAGGCCTGAACCAATATGCTCAATTAATATTTGACAAAGGAGGCAAGAACATACAATGGAACCAAGATAGCCTCTTCAATGAATGGTGTTGGGAAAATTGCACAGATACATGTAAGAAAATGAAACTAGACCACCAACTTACACCATACACAAAAAAACTCAAAATGGATAAAGGACTTAAATGTATGACGGGAAACCATAAAAATTCTAGAGGAATCCAAAGGCAACAAAATCTCAGACATATGCCGAAGCAATTTCTTCACTGATACAGCTCCTAGGGCACTTGAAACTAAAGAGAAAATGAACAATGGGACTACATAAAAATGAAAAACTTCTGCACAGCAAAGGAAACCATCAACAAAACAAGAAAGCCCACTGCGTGGGAAAACATATTTGCCAATGTCATATCTGATAAGGGCCTAATCTCCGAAATTTATAGGGAACTCATACAACTCAAGAAAAGGAAGATAAACAATCCAATCAAAAAATGGGCAAAGGATCTAAATAGACACTTTTCAAAAGAGGACATTCAGAAAGCCAAGAGACATATGAAAACATGCTCAAAGTCACTAATCATCCGAGAGATGCAAATCAAAATAACAATGAGGTACCATCTCACACCTGTCAGACTGGCTATCATCAACAAACGACAAGTGCTGGATTGGATGTGGAGAAAAAGGAACACTCGTGCACTGCTGGTGGGAATGCAGACTGGTGCAGCCACTATTGAAGACAGTATGGAGTTTCCTCAAAAAACTAAAAATGGAACTCCCATTTGACCCTGTGATCCCACTTCTAGGAATATATCCCAAGAAACCAGAAACACCAATCAGAAAGGATATATGCACCCACATGTTCATAGCAGCACAATTCACCATAGCTAAGATCTGGAAACAGCCTAAGTGCCCATAAGCAGATGAATGGATTAGAAAACTGTGGTATATTTACACGATGGAATACTATGCTGCTGTAAAAAAGAAGGAACTCTTACCATTTGCAACGACATAGATGGAACTGGAGAGCATTATGCTAAGTGAAATAAGCCAGTCAATGAAGGAAAAATACCACATGATCTCACTCATTCATGGATAATAAAGACCATTATAAACTTATGAACAATAATAGATACAGAGGCAGAGCTGCCTCAAACAGATTGTCAAACTGCAGCGGGAAGGCCGGGGGGGGGTGTTGGGGGGCAGGAGGGAGGGGGGTAAGAGATCAACTGAAGGACTTGTATGCATGCATATAAGCATAACCAAAGGACATTAGACCCTGGGGGTAGGGGAGGCCAGGGGATTGTCAAATGTGGGAAAAAAAGGAGACATATGTAATACTCTTTGTAATACTTTAAGCAATAAAACAATAAAAAAAGAAATAAAAGTGGAAAATAACCCAGAAATGCAAAAATAGAGAGATTCCAACAATGCCTGTGGGGCTCAGGGGTGTGTGTGGGCTGCTAAGGGGCAGGTGAGGTGATTTGAGGTCCTCAAGTATCAGGAGCTGATCCGGAACACCTGGGAGGGATCTGGGCTCCTCCACTACCTGAATCCAAAATAGCCCAGTCTCAACCCCTGGCTGGAAGGTGCTGAGACCACAAGGCCCATATCCAGGCCCAGAGCTTTCCCCAGCTCCCTAGGGGTTAGTCTCAGGGAGCACAGATGCCATAATTACCTGTGGGTGACTGTGCAGCTCAGCTCGTTCCCCACCCTCCACACTGAGAGCAGGGTCCCTCCCCTCCTGTTCTCTCCCTCACTGTGTGCTCTGCCCTCATGAGAACGCTTATGGCTGGTTCACCACAGGGTCCCTGGTCTGTGATGATGTTCACATGTGTTGAATCATTTGGTGGGGAAAAAACCCCACAAATATATTGATTAGAAAAAGAATAGGGAGAGACATCCATTTGTTGTCCCACTAATTTATATTATTTCATTCTTGCATCATCTTTGAGAATGGAACCTGCAACCTTGGCATTATTGAGATGATCCTTTAATCAACTGAACTGTCTGACTGTGGCCAAACTTATCAGGGGTTTAAAGTAAAATAACTAATGTATCTGAGAATAGAATGATACCAGAACCACTGGGACGAGAGATAGTGATGGAAGATCAAACTAGGATTCATGAAGTTTCATAAGTGTTTTCTTTATATGGATATATTTGAAATAAGCTATTACAAAGGTCGATTATGTCCTTTCATCAGTAATTCCATGTGCCAATTAGGAAGTACTGAAAAGTGGAGTAGGATTTGCTTTCAGAAATGCAGGCATGTATGGAACCATAAAAGTGCATGTTAAGAAATGTGTTTTATCTGGCCGGTATTTCTCAGTGGCTCAGGGTCAAACTATGAACCAGGAGGTTACAGTTTGATTACTGTCAGGGCAAATACCCATGTTGCAGGCATTATACCCAGTGTAGGTCTTCAGGAAGCAGCTGATCAATGATTCTCTCACATCACTGATGTTTCTCCATCTCTCTTCCTTCCTCTCTCTAATAAAAACATATTTTAAATATGTAAAATACTACAACCTAGACTTCAGTTAATGTATTATTAAATGCTTAGACTTAAAGACCACCAGTAGAGAATGTGAATAACGCAGATTAAACTTATAAGTGTAAGGTACAAGTGGGCTATAAATCATATATACAGTAAAAATTGAGAAAAAATATTTTGTATATAGAATTCCAAACCAAGAATTCCACATGGCAAAGAAGTCACTGGAGTCATTGAGGAATGAGTGAAAGTAAAATATATGTCTTACAGGCTGCACTGTCCTCCCATTGGTTAGAATAAGAAATTAACTTTAAAAGTAGACAAAAATCCTGAGCAAACTTTTAAACAAAGGAGATAAAGATAGTGTAAAGAAATGGTCGCCATCAAACATTTTTACGGAAATGGAATTAAAACAAAAGCAAATTAACAATATACTCATTGATGGCACTAGTATTTAAAAAGATTAACCTTTGCATGTGCTAGCAGGGTTGCAGAAAAATGGAATTTTCATTACTCTGGGTGGATGGGAAGGCCAAGTGTTTGACCATTTTAGATCACAGTTCTCCATATGTTAAAATGTAACACATTCACTGACTCTGGAACAGTTTGATCCCTAATACATACACCTGTAGAAAGAATGGAATACAACATTCCCCGGTGTTTTCTTTTTATTTGTTTTTTTTTTAATTTTTGTTTTTAATATATTTTATTGACAGGAAGGTAGAGAGATAGAGTTACAAACATCGATGAGAAACATTGACCAGCTGACTCCTGTATAGGCTGACGCTCTATCCACTGAGCCAAACCAGTTAGCGCCCAGGTGTTTTATATATAAAACCCCAAATAACTGAAACCATAGACAGCTCAGTAAAGTGGTTATCCATAGAATACATTATTTCCTAGAAAAGAAAAATTAACTATTTGCATAAACAATAGTTTCGAATCTCAAAATATCTGTGTAGCATGAAGGAAGCCAGTGCTTGTTAAAGGCAATTCACCTTATACAGTGGGGCGTAGACTAACGAGTTTAATTCGTTCCGTGACAGAGCTCGTAACTCAAATTACTCGTATGTTAAATCAATTTTCACTATTACAATGAATTGAAATGCCATTAATCAGTGTGGCGTTCACTGTGATGTTCTCTGCACCAACTAGCGGTGGGGTATCTGAAGCTGGCTCATAACCTGAATTTTAGCTCGCAACTCAAAGCAAAAAATTGGCCGAGAGAGAGCTCGCATCTCGAAAAACTCATTAGTCAGGACACTCGTAAGTCAAGGCCCCACTGTAGTGCCAATAAAATTATGAAAAATATGAACTACTCTACTGTAAAGGAAGGTAAATCGATGCCTGCATGGAGGGCTGGGAAGGCAGAAAGCTTACAAAAGGGCTGGAGGTAAATACACGGTGTGGCAAAGTAGGCTTAAATAATACAATGGAAATAATACAGTGGAAATAATACAATGATTAATAAATAACAACACAAATATAAACTCTCCATGGCCATTGGTGGCTCATTTTGTTGGCTGTGATCATGGTCACTGAAAGCTATTGGTTTGCTTCAAGGTCAGGGCACATGCCTTCCCGAATCCCCAATAATTGGTCATACGGGAGGCAGATGATTGCTGTTCTCTCCTTCTCCCTCCCCTTCAAAATTTAATAAAAATACATTTTAAAATAGAGAAAATAGTTACTTGAAAAAGAGAATTAACCGTGTGTTTGGGCATACTCACAACAGTAAGCCTACTTTTTCCCCAACATGGATGTGGGTAACAGAGAAGCCTATTTTACCTGTGATGGTTTCTCAGCATTATCTGCATGTTCAACCTCGCCAAATAGTACACATTAGAAAGGTGCATTCCCTTGCTCATCAGTTATACATATACCTAAGTAAAGTCTTGAAAGGTGGTTTCATATAAATCCTAGATATCCTTCTGTCTGTTGTTAGAAAATTAAGATGGCAACCCTATATAGACAGGACCATTCCTCTCCTCAACTCTTGGGAAGACCAACCTAGCCTCAGTGGCAGCAAATATTGATAAGCAGTGAAGACTACTGCCATCAGCCCAGCTGGCGTGGCTCAGTGGTTGAGCATCGACCTATGAACCAAGAAGTCAAGGTTCAATTCCTGGTCAGGGCACATGCCCAGGTTGTCGGCTCGATCCCCAGAGCAGGGCGTGCAGGAAGAAAGTGATCAATGATTCTCACTCATTGATATTTTGCTCTCTCTCTCCCTTTCTCTCCAAAATCATAAAAATATATACTTAAAAAACACACAAAAAAACTATTGCCATGAAATTCAACAGGAATGCTGACTGCTTACAAAAGACACATCCTGGGACAAATTGCAGGATTATCCATCCTCTAGCTTTGACTTCTTGCCTGTTGAGCAACTACCTTATGTAAACACTCTAGAGGGGCCAGGGGAATACACAATAGCATTAGATTGTTTTATATGCCAATGACGTCAGCTACATGAAACAGTTTTGGAACTCCTGAGAATGTCTGTACATAAAGGTCACACAAGCCACAGGCCCTGGGACATCCATGGCCTCATGTTTAGTAGAGGCCCTTTTGATCTAATTTACTGCAGGCTTTCCCACTCACTATAGAAACAGTTTTTCTGTCGTAATTGTGGTTCCACCTCAGAGTCTTACAATATGACACCAGCCTATGAAATTCCATACTTCCTGGAACATGGCTCCTTTGCAGTACATGGAGAGCAGGCTCCTTAAACACTGCTGAAGCTTATGTAATACATACTGTGAACAGAGAACATGATTCATATTGGTCACAGAAGCAGAGTGACCTTCAGAGTGATCTTTGCCCTCACCAATAAGGCACTAGGCTGCAGATTAAATGCACAAAGTCATGTGTTCTTTATTTCAAGGCCATGGGCTGCAGTAAATAATAAGTCAATATTGGACAAAAAGTGATTTCCTGCCATAATGCTCTCCCTTCTAAACCACATAAACTTTGGGATAGACACAATATCTATTCATCTCTGCATGCAGACATATCACATTTGTGTTTGCAAATCATCTGTGGCCACGAATAAAACCAAAATTAAAGGACAAATGTAAACAAACCTTAAAAAAAGATCCTAAACTAGAGCAGAGGAGAGCAAGCGGTTTACAGGTTGGTGAATAAGAATCCCCCCAAAATTTATCAAAGCATAATGTGAGTACCACTAGATCCCTGAAAGAGGTAGCACTTCTTAGCAGAGAACTGGTGCTCTGGATGAATCCTGGGTCAGGTCCATTTTCTAGTCATAGGCAAATGAATAAAGATACTGCCAAGAGCTTGGAGGAACCATAATTACTTCAAACAAAAGTGAAAACAAAGAATACAGTCCCCTGAACACCCAGGAATGATGACCAATGCACACTCCACAGGTGAGCCAGGTTTGACATCATTTGGGTTGTAGATCTAGGCATGTTAGCAAGTACAATGCAGCTCCTTCAAGTCTCACTGGTACCTCAAATTTATGAGGAACCTAGCAAGTGTATGTTCCCATAAAAGGGGTTTGCATTCATGTAAAGGGTCCCATAGAGCCCCTTAAGTGTTCTTATAATAAGTGAGAAAAAGAAAACATTCCCTGCATAATTATGGCTTTTCTCCAGTGTGAACTCTGTGGTGTACAGTAAGGTGATATCTTTGACTGAAGGACTTCCCACATTCACTACACTCATATGGCTTTTCTCCAGTGTGAACTCTGTGGTGTCTACTGAGGTGAGATCTTTCTCTGAAGGACTTCCCACATTCACTACACTCATATGGCTTTTCTCCACTGTGAACTCTGTGGTGTAGAGTGAGGTAAGACCTTTGACTGAAGGACTTCCCACATTCACTACACTCATATGGCTTTTCTCCAGTGTGAACTCTGTGGTGTAGAGTGAGGTAAGACCTTCGACTGAAGGACTTCCCACATTCACTACACTCATATGGCTTTTCTCCAGTGTGAATTCTGCAGTGTCCAGTGAAGTCAGACCTTCGACTGAAGGACTTCCCACATTCACTACACTCATATGGCTTTTCTCCAGTGTGAACTCTATGGTGTACAGTGAAGTCAGACCTTCGACTGAAGGACTTCCCACATTCACTACACTCATATGGCTTTTCTCCAGTGTGAATTTTGCGGTGTCCAGTGAAGTCAGACCTTTGACTGAAGGACTTCCCACAGTCACTACACTTATACTGCTTTTCTCTATTGTGAACTCTGTTGTGTTTAATGAGAGCAGTGCTTTCACTGAAGACCTTCCCACAATCAGTACACTCGTAGGGCTTTTCTGTAGTGTGAACTCTCCTGTGTTGAAGGTGGTTGAAGATTCGTCTACACACTTCCCCACATTTATTATACTCATCAATCATATCTTCAGAGCAGAGACCTTTCTCATAAGCAACTTTCTGTTTCTGGCTGACAGCTGTTTCACATTCAACCCACTGGTGATGTCTTTTTCCACTGAGAAATTCTTGTGAAATCTCATTGTTACTGTGTGGCTCCTCAGTGTTAAGAGTGGCCTGGTGCTGGAGAAACCCTGGGGAGTCTTCCCCAACCTCCATAGTGGCTTCAGGCACTCCAGATAAGTAGAAGCAGCAACTTGTCACAAGCGAGGCACTCTCCATATCTTCTTTCCAGGGCTTCTCTCCACTGGCATCCTTCTGTTGCTGGTGAGGGTTTGCACTGAAACACAAGTCTCTCACACATGCATCACTTAAGAACACATTCTTCTCAAAGTAAACCACTTGTAACTCACTCAGGTGCAAAATATCTTTTAATACTGAGAAGCACGGCTTACACAGATGGGTCCTCTGGGTGGCTGCAGCTGTCTTGGAAGCCCTGACCTGAGACTCTCCTGCAGATACACTGTGTTCAGAATAGGCCTCCACATCATCCATTTTATGCCAATGACCTGAAAACAGAGAAATGATGAGAAAATGAATGTTGACTCTGGTGACAGGGGGAAGTCCCATTATAAAACTGTATTGCACATACTACATTGGTTTCATGCAACTGGTTGAAAATAAATGACCTATAGCATGGCTTAATAAAAGGCCCCTGTGAAGTTCTTGACCACTGAAGATCACAAAACAGTGGAGATTTCAACAGAAATAGAGCAAAAACATGGCGAGTACCACATGAAAGATAAGTGGACTGTCCAGCTCATTCTGCTGCTAACAGCATTCAGTAGATCTTCTGTGCTGGTGACATGGGCAAGCTGTGCAGAAGGTTGGTTACATCACTTTCCAAGTAAAATTCAATATATAAGTAGCTGGTGTTTGAGGGTGTTTAAGCATGTATGTGATCCTCATAACACTTGCATAGATTCATGTTGTAGAATACTGCAGAAAGAGATGTTCAGAGGAATAGGTGATGTAAAAATGACACAAAGGAGAAGATAGCCAAATTAAGAAGTCATTGATGAAATGACAAGTCAGCAAAGTGTCAAGTGTGGAAAAGGAAAGGTATAAATGAGGTGTGGCCACTGGAACCTGCACCAAACACTGTTGGACAGGAGCAGGTTCTTGGTACAATCTGAACACCATCTTTATGTCATACCTCCCCCCAGTTGCCACTCAGCCAGGCCAGCCTTCCTCTAGGACCATCCTGTACGTTCACTCTGGAAAAAACCGAGGTTCTCCCTGCTCCCCCTTCTCAAGAAATATGTACAAAATAAATATTCTAAGTATCAATTAAAGACAACAGAGGTGAGCAGCCATCACTTGCCCATAGCATTCGGTTTGTAATAATATTCACAGAAGGTAATATTACAAACAACAATTGAAGGAGGGTCTTACAAGAACAGTCTCTGGTGCATGTACGTAAAGACGATACCTGGCACAGGCAATCATCTAGGTCCTTACCTAGAGGAAAGGTGCAGAAGTGGAAGCCATGGATCTGGATATAGTCACCCTCCCTGGGAGTGGAAGAGCAGGAGGGACCCCTTAAGGTGTCTGTAAGACTGCTGACACCCACACACTTCCTGCAGTTTCTGAGGCAACTGGTGTTAGGGAGGCTTATGGAGTCTATTGCTCAGGGCTCTCTGAGAGCTCAGCACTGGCAGCCACAGCCCATTAGACAAGACAGTGGGGGAAATAAGCAGAGCCCATGGTCTGGCTTTTAGAGAGAGAGAGGGAGTGCTAAGTCTGGAGAATAAATAAAGAGTGGGCATCACCTCAGGACACTAGGAGAGATGTGAAGGTCTTACCTACGAATGATAAAAGTTCAAACACTTCCAGCATCACATCACAGTACAGATGTCTCTGAGCATCATCAAGAAGCCCCCACTCCTCCTGAGAGAAGGCAATGGCCACGTCCTCAAAGTTCATATCCTGTCATAATGGAGACAGTACATCCCATGATAAGATTCTCTCTTGAGATTCCAAGTTTGCCATACCCTCCACCCTGCACATCCATATGCTCCCTTACTCCCCACATCAGAGAAGATAGCAGGCCTTGGTCCCATTAAAGTCAAACTCTCCTTATACTGATGCTGTGTCTTCTCACAACAATAAAGGCAGATGAACAGATACAAGATACCTGTCTTCTGATCCTCAAATGTGAGTCACACTGCCCCCTTTTAATAACAGTGGGTATCAGGAACACAGGGTAGGAAGAGATGCTGCACATAATGGGAATGTGATGGATCTGACACTGGTGCTGTCAGGCAATACCCATGTTGTCCTCCAAATTGTGCCTCCAAGACACCAAACAACATGGTAATGCCCATTACACTTCTGACTCCAATCCCAGTTTGCTGAGGCCATCACTTTGCATTACCTGCTGCCCATAGTTCTTTGATCCACACTTGTCTCACAGCTTCATTCTCAAAGGCACAACTTCACTGGTAACACAAACAAGCCATGACAAGGACAGGGTGTTTTCTAATCAGCTTCTTTCTTAAAATTCTAGTTCACCACCTCTGTAATATATTTCTCTCTCACCCTTCTCTCTTCACTTTTCCCCATCCCTGGTGGGAATTTTCAAGTGCAAGTGACACTGATGTATGCTATCTCATTCTTATTGTTTACTGGGTCAGCACTCAATAAGAAATGGCAGGTGGGCACATATATGGCACCTAAGCTCTGGACCTGGCATGTAGCACCACAACAACCCATATTGTTAGGAATTATCCTAAAATTCCCCATATCATATCATAAAGACACCATCAGAAATCCACTCCACCCAAAAAAAGATGGAGACCAGCAAGAAGGTATGGAGGGTTTGTGAGAGAGTGAGGGAGCGATAGAGGAGTGTGTGGACGTGTGTGGTGTGTGTGAGTGAGAGCTAGGGACAGCTAGATCCTACAGGTCTTTCAAAGGGCTGTGAAACCAGGCATGCTTAGACGGTAAAACCTGCTGCCACCACAAACACTCCGGGGAGGACACCCCCGGCACAGAGACTGCACCGTCTTGAAGAACAGAACTGCTTGAGACTAGGATCCTAGCCACGCTATTACCCAATCTGGTCTCAGTTGCAAACCAGGAGCCTACAGCCACTCAGGTAAAAGATCTGTGACCACAGCTGCAGACCCACAGACACCAAGACCCCAAGCACCGAGTCCGCAGATTCCTGTGAGTTACAGAGCCAATCCCCCTCCTGGCCACCCCCACGGCAGAGGCATAGGAACTGCCAGACCTTCTCTGCTCAAACAGGCCACTTGCCCACACACAGCAGCGGCAGCTCTACCTGAATTTGGGCCTGGGTGTGTGGACATGGGAAGTTAGTTTCCCGTGACCAGAATCTATGCCCAAACAGGGAGGCTGTGCTGAATTTGAGCCTAGGGGCGCAGATTTGGGAAATTTGTTTTCTGCAACCAGATCGTGCGCCCCAGCAGGTAGGCTGTGCTGAATTTGAGCCTTGGTGTGCGATCTTGGAGAGTTTGTTTTCCGCAACCAGATCCCACTCCCACGCAGGGAGACAGCGCTGAATCTGAGCCTGGGGGCGCAAACTTTGGGAGTTTGTTTCCGGTGATCAGACTCTGTGCCCACACAGGGAGGCAGTGCTGAATGTGAGTCTGGGTGACGGACACAGGGAGTTTGTTTCTTGCAGTGCACACTCACATGACCAAACCCCAGGTCCACACTGGGGTGCAGTGCCACCTGACTTTGATTCAGGGCAAGCACACACGAAAGGCTTCTTTCCGCAGGGCAGGAGTGCACCTTCTGCTGAAACAGGGAGACTGCCCAACTCGGTCCCCCAAGCAGACCGGGGACCCTGATTTTCCATGCAAGAGGCAGCACCAGTGACTTGAATCTGTTTCTCATTGCATGCACCTGGGATCCCTGATTCCCAGTGCATTCACACTAAGAGCCAGTAACTCCAATTCTTGGCACATGCCCACACAGGGACCCTGATTCTCGGCGTGAGACCACACCAAGCAACAGAGACTCTGATACTCGATTCTCAGTGCGGACACAGGGGGTCTCTGACTCCTGCCACGCACTAGGGGACTTTGATTTTTGGCACATGCCAGCGGGATCTGTTTCAGGATGGCGCAGGCAGGGTCCCTAATTCTAGGTGTGCACATGAGGCCACTTTAAGTGCCTGTGAATGTGATCCTGGGTGA
>NW_005871731.1:0-8703 GCF_000147115.1 Myotis lucifugus | reverse complement strand
TATTCCCAAAATGGCCAAATGTTTAGGCGACCAAAGAGAAATTCTTTAAGGGGCTTTAAGGGGGGAGACAGAGGGAGTTTCCTACCAAAGGGATCCCCCCCATCAGTTATCAAAAAGATTTCCTCAACCAGAAAACACCATCAAGCTAGCGGGGAAATGGAAAGGGAGGTATACAAAAGTGATTGGGAAAGCAAAGGACTGAATCCAAGAATACTCTATCCAGCAAGACTATCAATCAAAATTAAAGGGGAAATCAGGAGCTTCACAGACAAAAAAAAGGCTAAGGGAATTTATCACTACCAAGCCAGCAATACAACAACTGCTAAAGGGAATGCAGCAAAAAGAAGAAATAAAATGGTAAGCAGGAACACAGGCACACAAAAATAAAAATGGCTACAAACAAGTACCTATCAATAATAACTTTAAATGCAAACGGACTAAATGCTTCAATCAAAATACATCGAGTGGCTGAATGGATAGAAAAACACGACCATATATATGCTGTCTACAAGAGATCCACCTCAGAACAAGGGACTCACATAGTCTGAAAGTGAAGAATTAGAAAAATATCTTTCAGGCAAATGGAAATGAAAAAAAAAAAGCTGGGGTAGCAATACTTATATCTGTCAAAATAGACCTCAAATTGAAGGCCATAACAAGAGATAAGAAGGCCACTTCATAATACTAAAGGGATTGATACAACAAGAGGATATAACCCTGATAAACATATATGCACCCAACGCAAGAGCACCTAAACACATAAAAAAAAAAATCCTGGAAGATATGAAGGGAGAGATAGACAACAATACAATCATAGTAGGGGACTTTAATACACCACTGACATCACTGGATAAATCCTCTAAAACAGTGGTTCTCAACCTTCTGGCCCTTTAAATACAGTTCCTCATGTTGTGACCCAACCATAAAATGATTTTCATTGCTACTTCATAACTGTAATGTTGCTAATGTTATGAATCGTAATGTAAATATCTGATATGCAGGATGGTCTTAGGCAAACCCTGTGAAAGGGTTGTTCGACAGAAAAAGGGGTCGCGACCCACAGGTTGAGAACCTCAGCTCTAGACAAGAAATTCAGCAAAGAAATAGCAATCCTAAATGACTCACTAGATCAGATGGACTTAATTGACATCTTCAGAACATTTCACCCCAAAGCCAAGGAATATACATTTTTCTCAAGTGCACATGGGACATTTTCAAAAATAGACCACATATTGGGTCACAAGCAAAGTCTCTCTAAATTCAAGAAGATTGAAATCATACCAAGCATCTTCTCAGACCACAATGGCATAATATTAGAAATAAATACAACAAAAACAATCCAAAAAACTCAAACACTTGGAACCTGAAAAGCATGCTATTAAACAATGACTGGGTTACAAATGAGATCAAAGAAGAAATTAAAAACATTCTGGAAACTAATGACAATAAAAACACAACAATCCAAAATCTATGGGACACAAGGAAAGCAGTCCTGAGAGGGAAGTTTATAGCTTTACAGGCCTACCACAAAAAAAAAAAAAAAACACAATAAAAAATGGTAGTGAATCATCTAACTCAACATCTCAAAGAATTAGAAAGAGAGCAACAAGAAAAGCCCAGAGTGAGCAGAAGGAAGGAGATAATAAAGATCAGAGCAGAAATAAATGACATAGAGACCCCCCCCCAAAAAAAAAAATTACAAAAGCTCAATGAAACCAAGATCTGGTTCTTTGAAAGGATAAACAAGATTGACAAACCTCTAGCCAGGCTCACCAAGAAGCAAAGAGAGAGGATCCAAATAAACAAAATCAGAAATGAAAGAGGTGAAATAACAACAGACTCCACAGAAATACAAAGGATTATTAAAAATATTATGAACAACTCTATTCCAACAAACTAGACAACCTGGAGGAAATGGACATATTCCTAGAAAAGTACAACCTTCCAAAACTCAATCAGGAAGATTCTGAAAATCTCTATAGGCTGATAACTATGGAAGAAATTGAAGCAGTCATCAAAAAGCTCCCAGCAAACAAAAGCCCGGGGCCAGACGGCTTCACAGGGGAGTTTTACCAAACATTCAAGGAAGAACTAAAAACCTATCCTCCTCCAACTATTCCAAAAAATTCAAGAGGAAGAAACACTTCTAAGCTCATTCTATGAAGCCAGCATCACCCTAATACCAAAACCAGATAAAGATAACACAATGAAAGAGAATTACAGGCCAATATCCTTCATGAACATAGATGCCAAAATACTCAACAAAATTCTAGCAAGTCAGATCCAGCAGTACATCAGAAAGATTATACGCCATGATCAAGTAGGATTTACCCCAGGGATGCAAGGATGGTACAATATCTGCAAATCAATAAATGTGATACATCACATAAACAAATTGAGATATAAAAATCACATAGTCATATCAACTGATGCAGAAAAAGCAATTGACAAAATCCAACACCCTTTCTTGATAAAAACTCACAGCAAGGTGGGAATAGAAGGATCATACCTCAACATAATAAAAGTCATTATGACAAACCCACAGCCAACATCATACTCAATGGACAAAAACTAAAACCATTTCCCCTAAGAACAGAAACAAAACGGGGATGCCCACTCTCACCACTCCTGTTCGACCCAGTACTGGAAGTATTAGCCATTGCAATCAGACAAGAAGAAGAAATAAAAGGCATCCAAATTTGAAAAGAAGAAGTAAAACTGTCCTTTTTTTGCAGATGACATGATACTGTACAAAGAAAACCCTAAAGACTCCATCAAAAAATGATTACACTTAATAAATAAATTTGGCAATGTAGCAGGATACAAAATTAACACCAAGAAATATATGGCATTTCTATACACCAATAGTGAACTTACAGAGAGACTAAAAAAGCAATCCCATTTCCCATTGCACCAACAAAAATAAGATATCTAGGAACAAACTTTACTAAGGAGGAAAAAGACCTATATGCGGAAAACTACAGGACACTGAATAAAGAGATAGAGGAAGACATGAAAAGATGGAAAAACATACCCTGATCATGCATTGGTAGAATCAATATCATCAAAATGTCCATACTACCCAAAACAATCTATAGATTCAATGCAATCCTCATTAAAATACCAACGGCATGTTTAACAGACGTAGAACGAACTTTCCAAAAATTCATCTGGAATAAAAAAAAAGACCTCGAATAGCTGCAGCAATCCTGAGAAAGAAGAACAAAGTAGGTGGAATCTCAATACCAGATATCAAGCTGTATTACAAAGCCATTGTTCTCAAAACAGCCTGGTACTGGCTCAAGTACAGACATATAGATCAATAGAATAGAATAGAGAACCCAGAAATTGACCCAAACCACTATGCCCAATCACTATTTGACAAAGGAGGCATGAACATACAATAGAATTAAGACAGTCTCTTCAATAAATGATGTTGGGAAAATTGGACAGATACATGCAAAAAATTGAAACTAGACCACCATCTCACACCATACACAAAAATAAACTCAAAATAGATAAAGAACTTAAACATAAGATGGGAAACCATAAAAATACTAGAGGAATCCACAGGCAGCAAAATCTAAGACATATGCCAAAGGAATTTATTCACTGAGACTGCTCCTAGGGCAGTGATGGCGAACCTATGACATGCGTGTCAGAGGTGACATGCGAACTCATTTTTTTGGTTGATTTTTCTTTGTTAAATGACATTTAAATATATAGAATAAATATCAAAAATATGAATCTTTGTTTTACTATGGTTGCAAATATCAAAAATTTTCTATATGTGACATGGCACCAGAGATAAGTTAGGGTTTTTCAAAATGCTGACATGCCAAGCTCAAAAGGTTCGCCATCACTGTCCTAGGGCAATGGAAACTAAAGAGAAAATGAACAAATGGGACTACATCAAAATAAAAAGCTTTTGCACAGCAAAGGAAACCATCAACAAAACAACAAGAAAGCCCACTGCATGGGAGAACATATTTGCCCATGTTATCACCAATAAGGGTTTAATCTCCAACATTTACAGGGAACTCATAAAACTTAACAAAAGGAACATAAACAATCCAATCAAAAAATGGGCAATGGGGAAACCAAGATGGCGGCATAGGTTAATGCCGGAGTTTGCTGCCTCGAACAACCACTTTAAAAATACAACTAAAAGACAGAATGGACATCACCCAGAACCACAGGAAGGCTGGCTGAGTGGAAATCCTACAACTAGAAGGAAAGAGAAATCCATACCGAGACTCAGAGGAGGCGCAGTGCTGAAGTAAAATACTAAGGTGCGGAGTGCATGTGGAGCAGGCCTGCGGCGGAGGGCGCGGTTGTTGTTTTCAATCTGGAGGGAGTTTCAGACTCTGAGCTCCAGATATGGGCAAGTCTCTAGGGATCCAGACTCAAACGGGAGAAGCGGGACTGTCTGGCTTTGGTTGGAACTTGAATGCAGCTTTCTCTCCCGGGACTCTGAGAGGCAAAGCCCCTAGGGACGGATCTGAGAGGAGCCATAACTGCTCGCTCTGCCCGCCCTGTAGATCCCCGGGGACCTGCCCTGCCCAAGCCCTGCACAGAGGCATTTGCCGGATAGCCTTAGGCAAACGCTAGACTAGCACCGCCCTAGAGATCCAGCACAGAAGCTTTCCCACTGCAGACACAGCTGACTCTCATAGCCAGTTAGCCTGGAGGTCAATTCACCCCCAGTATTGCCGACAACAATCAAGGCTTAACTACAACAAGACTGCGCACAAAGACCACAAGGGGGTGCACCAAGAAAGCATAAAAAATGCGGAGACAAAGAAACATGACAGAAATAGAGGATATAGAGCTAAAAAACGCACTTTTAAGGTCTTTCAATAATTTTCTAGAAACTGCCGATAAACTTGATGAGATCCTCAAGAAATCTAATGAGACCCTCGATGTTGTGATAAAGAACCAACTAGAAATTAAGCATACACTGACTGAAATAAAGAATATTATACAGACACCCAATAGCAGACCAGAGGAGCGCAAGAATCAAGTCAAAGATTTGAAATGCAAAGAAGCAAAAAACACCCAACCAGAAAAGCAAAATGAAAAAAGAATCCGAAAATACGAAGATAGTGTAAGGAGCCTCTGGGTCAGTTTCAAACGCACCAACATCAGAATTATAGGGGTACCAGAAGATGACAGACAGCAAGATATTGAAAACCTATTTGAAGAAATAATGACAGAAAACTTCCCCTACTTGGTGAAAGAAATAGACTTCCAAGTCCAGGAAGTGCAGAGAACCCCAAACAAAAGGAATCCAAAGAGGACCACACCAAGACACATCATAATTAAAATGCCAAGAGCAAAAGACAAAGAGAGAATCTTAAAAGCAGCAAGAGAAAGAGACTCAATTACCTACAAGGGAATACCCATACGACTGTCAGCTGATTTCTCAACAGAAACTTTGCAGGCCAGAAGGGAGTGGCAATAAATATTCAAAGTGATGAATACCAAGAACCTACAACCAAGATTACTTTATCCAGCAAAGCTATCATTCAGAATTGAAGGTCAGATAAAGAGCTTCACAGATAAGGAAAAGCTAAAGGAGTTCATCACCACTAAACCAATATTATACGAAATGCTGAGAGGTATCCTTTAAGAAGAGGAGGAAGAAGAAAAAGGTAAAGATACAAATTATGAACAACAAACATGCATCTATCAACAAGTGAATCTAAGAATCAAGTGAATAAATAATATGATGTACAGAATGAACTGGTGATTATAATGAATCAGGGACATAGAAAGGGAATGGACTGACTATTCTTGGGGGGGGGGAAAGGGGAGTGGGAGATGCAGGAAGAGACTGGACAAAAATCGTGCACCTATGGATGAGGACAGTGGGTGGGGAGAGAGGGCGGAGGGTGGGGCGGGAACTGGGAGGAGGGGAGTTATGGGGGGGAAAAAAGAGGAACAAATGTAATCTGAACAATAAAGATTTAATTAAAAAAAAAAGATTTGGGATATCTAATCCCCTGAACAAAACAAAAAAAAAAAAAAAAGAAAAGAAAACATGACCCATATATAGGGTGTCTACAAGAGACTCACCTTGGAACAAAGGACTCACACAGACTGAAAGTGAAAGGATGGAAAAATTTTTTTCAGGCAAATGGAAATAATAAAAAGCTGGGGTAGCAATACTTATATCTGACAAAATAGAACTCAAGATGAAGGCCATAAGAAGAGATAAGCAAGGCCACTTCATAATACTAAAGGGATCAATACAACAAGAGGCTATAACTCTGGTAAATATATATGCACCCAATACAGGAGCAACTATGTATAAAAAATACTTCTGAAGGATATCAAGAGAAAGATCAAAAGCAATAGAATCAGAGTTGGGGACTTTAATACCCCACTGACACCACTGGATAAATATTCTAGAAAAAAACAACAAGAAAACAGCCACCCTAAACGACATTATAGAACAGATGGAACTAACTGACATCTTCAGAACATTCCACCCCAAAGCTAGAGAATATATATTCTTCCCAAATGTACATGGGACATTTTCAAAGATAGCCCTCATGTTAGGACATAGAGTAAGTCTCTTCAAGTTCAAGAAGACTGAAATCATATAAAACATCTTCTCAGATCGCAATGGAATAAAATTAGAAATCAACTACAATAAAAACAATCATAAACAATCAACTATATGGAGGCTAAATAGCATGCTATTAAACAATGAATGGGTTACCAAAGAGATCAGAGAAGAAATAAAAAGTACCCTGGAAAGAAAATAAAATAAAAGCACAACAAACCAAAATCTATGGGACACAGTATAAGCAATGCTGAGAGAGAAGTTCATAACAATACAGGCTTATCTCAAAAAAGTAGAAACACTTGTAATAAGTTATCTAACCCTACAACTTAAAGAATTAGAAAGAGAGCAACAAGAAAAACCCAGAGTAAATAGAAGGAAGGAATTAATAAAGCTCAGAGCAGAAATAAATGACATAGAGACCAAAAAAAAAAAAACAATACAAAAGATCAATAAAACCAATAGCTGGTTCTTTGAAAGGATGAACAAGATTGATGAATCTCTTGTCAGACTCACTAAGAAATGGAGAGAGAGGAGCCAAATAAACAAAATCAGAAAGGAAAGAGGTGAAGTAACAAATGACGGCACAGACATACAAAGGAGCATAAAAATATACTATGAATAACTCTACTCCAATAAACTGAACAACCTTGACAAAATGGACATATTCCTAAAAAAAAAAAATACAACTTTCCAAAACTCAGTCAGCAAGAATCAGAAAACCTGAATAGACTGAAAACTACTGATGAAATCAAAGCAGTAATAAAAAAAATTTCCCAGCAAACAAAAGTTTTGGTCTGGACAGCTTCACACGGGAGTTTTACCAAACAATCAAAGAAGAACTAACAGTTATCCTTCTCAAATTATTCAAAAAAATGCAGAAAGAAGGAACACTTGTAAGCTCTTTCTACTAGGCCAGCAATACCCTAATTATCCCCAAACCAGATAAAGACATGACAAATAAAATGAATTAGAGGCCAGGAGACCATGCCATCTTGAAGGGGAGAGTGGCTGTTATCGGAAACCTATACATCACTGGAATCTACAACAACACCACCCAGGGAACAGTTTCGAACCCAGGAACACTGGATCTCAAGCAGCGCGAATATGCAGACTCAGAGGAGCTCTACACCCTCTCACAGAAAGGTCAGATTTCGCCTAGGAAAAAGAGACAGAGAGCTATATAACCAGACACCCGGAGAAGAGAGATCATGGGGAGACAAAGAAACAGCCCCCATATGAAAGAAAAGGAGGCATCACCAGAAAAGGAAGTAAACGAAATTGAGGCAAGCAATATGTCAGAGAAAGAATTCAGAGAAATGGTCATAAGGTCGCTGAAAAGAATGGAAGACAAATTAAATAATATGTGTAAGAACCACGAGAAAATGAAGAAGAACAAAGAAGAAATGAAAAATGACATCAGCTGGACTTGGAAGATGGCGGCGATATAGGCAGACGCATCCCAGGTCTTGTCCCGGAGCAAACGGAGTAAGCAGCTGAAACTAATAACACCCACCCCGAATTGGCAAATTTACTCAGCTGGTGAGACGGTTTGCAGCCGGGAAGGGCAGACCTCCCTTGGAAAGGTTAAAAACCAGGGATCTGGGCAGGAAAGTTTGCCAGACCTGAGCCCAGAGGGTCGGAGGGAGACCGCATGGCAGACAGCCGCGTCTCTTGGGACAGACACAGACCCTGACCGGGGTAAGGTGTTCCGCGGTTTGCTGCGCCAGGAGATTTGAGATTTGGATTTGTGATGCGAGAACTGAGACTAAAGGGGGCATCCTGAGGACTGACCAGACCATGCAGTGCCTCTAAGAGAGGAGCGTTTCCCAGATCATGCAGTGCTGGTAGAGAGGAGTTTTTCCCAGACCGCATATCCCAGCAACAGCTGCCCCCTGATCACCGCAGCCCTCCTGGACACCACAGCTCCCTGATCACCACACCATATGTCTGTGGGACAGCAGTCTGTACTTGAAGGCTTCTCGCCGACAAGCAGAAGAACCAACATGGCTGGGGACAACACTCACCAAACGATGTCGCTTGCAATTGAGAAGGCAACTTCTAACTGCAATCGGTCGTTATGCAGGCCACACCATTACAAAGAGAGCCCATGGCCACCCAGGGGGAGAAGA
>NW_005871730.1:309926-315754 GCF_000147115.1 Myotis lucifugus | reverse complement strand
CCTGGATATGATGAAGGTACCGGAAGATCAGCTCGAGGGTGCTTCCCAGAGCCCCCCTTCTCTCCCTCCGGGCTGCGAGGGCTTCAGGCTTTGGGCTTGGAGGGGAGGCAGCTTTGCTGAAGGCCTTCCCTCCCAGGGCCACACAGACCTCTGGGGAGCCCGGCCCCTCCTCAGAGCCTTCCGCCTCCCAGAGCCCCACCCTGAACTCTGCTTGGGTGATGGTTTGTTCGCCAGGACCGAGCTTCTTGCCTCCACCTCACTCTGCTCTACAAGTCAGGCCAGGACGCCTTTCCCAGGGTTTAGAGATCTCCCGAGAGTTCCAGTGAGTTCCAGTGAGTTCCAGAGAGTTCCAGAGCCCCCACATTACCCACTTGGTCCGCAGGTGAATGCTCAGGGGGAGGGAGTCACTGTCCTATTTTATTAAGTAGCCCCCTGGGGTCTGTTGGAACTATCTCCACGTTGACTCCCTTTTCTCTCAGGCAGAGCAGTTCTGCAACCTGCGGGCCAGAGGTCAGGGCTCAGGGCTGCCTTTGTCACGCAGCCTCCCCCAGGCTGGGAGGTGACCCAGGGGAGCAGGGGGTGCTGCTCACATCCCATATCCCACACCTAGGGCAAGGCAGGACCCCTGCACCAGGTACAGTGTGGGAAGGTGGGCGGGAGCAGCAACCCTGGCACTGTCCTTCCACGGTCTCCTGGGCATGAGGTGCCACAGGGGCTATGTGTCTGCCTCCGGTGAGGTGAAGGGGTGGTTCCTCTCTCTGCAGCCGAAGCCTGATTTCTGTCTGTCGCTCACCAGTGTCAGCAGGGCCTGCCCTATGTACTGCCCCCACCCCCACCCCCACCTCCTCACCCCGTGCACCCATTGCCTGGCCCTGCTAGGCTGACCCTGGGGGTATGTGTTGGGCGGGGGGGGAGGCAGGGGCTTGGCCACGGCATCTACAGAGCATCCTGTCTATCCAGCTCTGTGACAGGGGAGAGGCAGCGACAGAAAAAAGAAAAAGGAGGCGATGCTGTAAACACAGCTGCCAGGGCCAGGGCGGTGAGCTGAGGGTTGTGCCTGTGGAAGCCCAGTCTACTGGGTAGAGTTAGAGAGCAGCCCAGGGTCAAGGTGGATCCACACAGGTATCTGCCCAAACCTGAGACCAACCCTTCCCACTTGTAAAAGCCAGGAAGGCGTGCTCTTATCAGCACTCCACTGAGTTTGCTCCTCCATAAACATCTAGAGCCACATTTCAGTACAGAATTGCCTTGCTCAGGGTTCCTTTGGTTTCAAATGGCAGAACACCAACCCAGGTCAGAAAAGAAGGGAGTTTGCTGATGAACTGAACTAGAGACTGTAGGGTGCACTGGCTTCAGGAGCAGCTGGATTCAGCTCAAAAGACGCCACGGGGCCCCACCTTACTCAGACCAGACGTATTTCTCCTGGGTTGGAATACTAGACATAAGGGGTCCTTGGAACTCCCAACTTGCAGGGTCAGGGTGATTCTGTCTTCACTGTTCCAGCAAAACCCTGGGCAGGATTCTGTTTGGACTGCAGTCACATGCCTGTCCCCAAACTGATTTCTGTGGCTGGGCAAAGGCAGTCTTCTCCTTGGCCAGCCTTAGGTCATGTGACCTCGGCCAAATCATGTGATCATCCTGGGGATGGTGAGGCTTTAAAAACAACAAAAAGCCACTGTGCTGGTAAGAGGGAGCAAGGAGGTTTAACGAAAGGAAAGCAGAGAGAGAAAATAAAGGAAAGGCAGAGAGGGTTTTTGTTACTAGATGAAGAAGAACTTGTGTCTGGGAAGGGGAGAACCCCCAATGGCTGACATCACTCCTAGAAGAATGTTCCTGCTTCTCACACCCCTTCCATCCCACGCTAGCAGCCTCCCCTACTTCCTCATGCCCGGGAGGTCCCACAGCACACACAGGGCTGGGAACACAGTTGGCGCTCAGTACATGTTTGAGTTGTGGCGGTTCATAATCAACATTTCCTCTTGTCTTGTACCATCCCGGCTGGATTGTGTGAGAAGGACAGATGGACAGAGGTGTGCACAAGTTCAGGGTCTACCCCTGAAGGGCCATTTCCATCTCCCACCCCCACCAAGGGAGTATTTGGGGGTCTGGCCGCAGTGTGACCCCCTGGGTATGCGAGTTATCTAAAACTGGCTTCTGCCCCTCCTGCTCCCATCAGCTGCAGGTCAAGACCCACATGAGTTTGACGCTAATGGAAAATCTGCCTTGTGACTCATGGAGTGGCCAGAGCAAGCAGGCGTGCGACAGTGAGGGTGGCCAGGCTGAGCTGCCTCTCCACAGGGAGGAGGTGCACTCTGGGGCCACCCTGCCCACAAGGTCAAGCCCTGGGCTCCGTGGTCCTCCGTTAAAGCCTCCTCCGGTGGCCAGCTTAAAGGGGGGCAGGCATCAGCTGGTCCTGGCTCAGCTGGGTGGGAACAATTCCAGAATCTCAGGCATTTGGAAATGGAGCAGCTGCAGAGACAGGCTGGGGCTCCAGCCGCTCACCCCCACCCCAGCCTTGTCAGATCAGCTGCTCACTAAACCTGGCAAGCAGGAGGCTGTGGAGAGACTTGCGGAAGGAAAAAACCCCTGTTTTTTAGCCAGCACTTCTCAAACCCTGCAAGTCAGGGCTTTCTTCTCCTCTGCGGATCTGCCTGTCTGTGGGTCCAGGGGCTTGACGGAGGCTGGGAATAGCAATGCATTCCATGCATTCATTCACTTTAGCAAATGTTTACAAGCACCTCCTATGGGCCAGTCTTGGGCTGGCACTGGATCCACCTCCTCCTCCTCATCATCATATGTCAGTGAGAAAAACAGACAACCCCCCTGTCTGTACGAGCTAGTGCCCTAGTGTAGGAAGGCAGAAAAGCAGCAGACAGAGAACAAAGAAGTGAATGAGCCGAAACTGGTTTGGCTTGGTGGATAGAGCGTCGGCCTGCGGACTGAAAGGTCCCAGGTTCGATTCCGGTCAAGGGCATGTACCTGGGTTGCGGGCACATCCCCAGTGGGAGATGTGCAGGAGGCAGCTGATCGATGTTTCTAACTCTCTATCTCTCTCCCTTCCTCTCTGTAGAAAATCAATAAAATATATTTAAAAAAAAAAAGAAGTGAATGAGTAGATTAGGAGGTACTAAGTGCTAAAAAAAAAAAAAAAAAAAGGCAGGGCAGGTGGAATGGGGACTGCCTGGAGCAGGTGGTCACACTTTTACTTTTGCCCTTTTGGGCGAGGCAGCCGGGGCTGTGCTCAGAGTGGAGACATTTCCCACGTGTGTTTTTAGGTTCCCTTGGCTGCTGCACAGAGGACAGGCAGTGGCAGCAGTGGCAGGGAAATCAGTGGGAGCCTACTGCATGATCCACAAGGTGGTGAAATAGGCAGATCCTAGATGTGTTGAGGAAAGAGCCAATGTGATTTCCCAGCATGCCCTTCCATGAACAAACTGGAAGGACAAGGGCTGCTGCAGCCATGGGAGGTGGGGAGCTGCCACTTGGTATACCAGATGTCCAAGCTGAGGAGTTAGGTCTACCAGATGTCCAAGTTAAGGTAGTAGGTCTACCAGATGCCCAAGCTGAGGAGTTAGGTCTACCAGATGTCCAAGTTAAGATAGTAGGACTACCAGATGCCCAAGCTGAGGAATCAGGCCTCCCAGATGTGCAAGTTGAGGAAGCAGGTCTGCTAGTCTGGAGTCCAGGACAAGACACTGGGTTGGACGGAAGCATCCAGGAGTCACAGAGACAGTTTACTGTTGTGAAAAGTCTCTTCAATTCCGAGACCCATGCTAAAGTCATGCAAACATTTATCTACCATCTCCACTATTCCCCCTAGAGAAGCATTCTGTAGGGTCAGAATGTGGGACTGTTTTGAGTACTCCTGAGGATGTGAACTAGCCCTTAGGTGGGGGATAGTGTGAGTTTCAACCACCATGTAGGGACAGGGTCTGAAAGTCATGCCACTCCTGTGACCAAGGTTCTACTCGCACTCGCTATACAAAGGAAATGACAAGGTGGGTCCTCCATATTTCTGTTTTAGCGGGGGTTGCACCTAGACCTCAGGTCCAAAGGAAGGTGCTGAGTGTGTCTGTGAGTGTGTTGTATGAGTGTGTAAGTGTGCTGTGTGTATGAGTATATGAATGCGATAGACATGTATGTGAGGATTTGTATGTGAGGATTGTAGGGGTGTGAATATGTGTGTGAGTGTATGTGAGCATGTTTGTACGTAAGTCTGGGTTAAAAAGTCACCAAGCGAGCTCATGCAGAAAGAATCTGGGGTCAGAAAGGGCTCTGCCGTGTAGACTTGGAATGTGTGCTGGGCCTCAGAGGGAAGGGAGGAGAGCGCAGGCTGCAGCAGGGGGTGAGCACAGACGCTCAGCCCGGAGTTGGCACATTCCTCCCTGGGACTCACATTCCCATGTCTCCCGTAGTCGGCGGAGAAGGTACTCATTGACCAGGAAGAGGGTGGAGAGGAAGACCTGAAAGGGGTGGCAGGCAAGAAGAGGAAGTAAACATCCCCTTGGTGGAAGGGCAAGCATCAGGACAGGAGGGGGCAGGAGGGACCTCGGGGGAGAGCAACACCCCCATTCCAGAGGCCACTTCCTGGAGCAGCCTGTTGGGCCCTTGGAAAATAAGTAACCCACATGAGCAGGGGTCAGCTATGGGCACTGACCACAGGAAGTGTGACCTGTGCTTAGTGGTTCAGGGAGGGACAAGAATGCATTGTTGGTCAGCGAGAACAGTGGCTAGGTGGTGGGTTCATGGCTGACAGGACTATCTAGGCCAGCAGTAATTTCCTGTGGTCAGGTGGCCCTCTCGGTCCACAGGCAGCCGGCCTGGATAGAGATGTGGAGGATGGGGGAGTATTTGGGCAGTGTTTCAAAAGGAAAATTGGAGCTTAGGATGCTGACCTGAATGCAGGTAGCAAAATGTCACCAGATAGTTTCAGAAAAGGGCTTACCTCTTCTCCAGTAATGGGAAACCTCATCCACCACCATCACCTCCACCATGCCCACCATCACCACCATCGTTATCACCACCTGGTCACTGCTATTGGGGGTAGTGACTAGCTATCTCTGTTTGCCCCTGTGCTTTCTCCATCCCTCTCTGACTTGGCCTACCTGGCTCCCTCACCTCGGACTTCCAGCTGGGGCTTAGCCAATCAGAGGTAGAGGCAAGACGTTGCATGAAGGAAGGCAGATGGGAGGCACTGTTCTCCACCAGCCTTGCTCGGCCGCATTCCCGCAGTGGCCTGTCTCTCCAGGTGCACAGGTCCTGCCAGGGGGCCCTTCCCTGCCCTTTTGGCCCAGTGGCCAAGGCTCCTGTTCTCATGAGTCCTTGATGCCTCCGCAGCTCGCTTGTTTCCCTCACCCCTGAAAATGCTCTTTTCATTAACGAATCTCATCAACACCCCACACCCCATGAGTGAGCCATCTGTTTCCTGCCTGACTCTGAGAGATGTCAGTCTGTGGATGGCAGGCATGGCACACGCATCCGGGGAGTCCCAGAGGCACCTGCACAGTTGGCCCCACCACAGCTTCCTGCAGAGCCTGTGCCTGGGCATCTGCTGAGCTCAGGGATGTGGCTGCCCCAGGGGCACGGTGGGGGTGGGGCAGGACAGAGCAGCTCCTGTTCTTCTGGGCTAACGCTGGCCTATCTCTGCTGGCCCCTCTCACTGGCCCCTCTCGCCCCCCCCCACTCCGCTTCCTCTTCTGCCCCCGGCCCCACCCAGTTCTGTGTTTACAAAAGCAGCTCCCTTGTCCTCCATCCCTCACCTCCTAGTCCTGATTCCGTCCTAAAGCTTCTGCTCAGACCTCAGGGCTCTGGCCCCTGCTGTCAGCTGG
>NW_005871730.1:304399-309547 GCF_000147115.1 Myotis lucifugus | reverse complement strand
TCTGGGCAGAGCCCACCGAGCGGGGAGGCTGCCCAGGGCTGGAGACTCCGCTTCACTTCCTCTGGGCTCCTGGCCTCTTTCTGGGCCTGGAGGTACCCGATTCCTTCCAGATCCGAGCCTTAGAGTGACAGCAGCCTCCATCACTCTTATACCCCCATGGCCCCTGCCACCCTGTCTCCCTCCCCCTCTTTCCTCTTTCTTTGGTGACAGTGACAGTAACGGCCACCACACCCCGGTACCTTCTGGCCACCAGGCCTATGAGTTCTATCGGGTCGGGGGCTCACCCTTTCCTTCACCGCGGAAGCCATGAACTTTGCCCTCAGAGACTGGGGAGAGGTCCCAAGTACCCACAACAAAGCCACCATTTCCTTGGAATCACATGTTTTCATTAAAAAAAAATTAATTTTCATCTTGCCTTCTCCTCCACACCAATCGATGCTTCATAATGGATGTTCCCGGAAGGCTCGGTCTCCTGCCCCAGGCTCTGCTCACACCTCCCAGAGCCTTCGGATTCAAGCATCCTGCTATCTGATGCTGGTGATGGCTCAGGGCACAGGGCGTCAGGGTGACTGGATGACGGTGCACTCACACTGCCAGCAGGCAGGGGAACCAGACCCAGAGCCCGGTCTCGGCCGACGTAGGGCAGGGCGGGGGCTCAGCCGCCTAAACAAAGGCCTGTTTACAGGGCAGGAGGAGCTGAGCAGCAGGCCTGCCAGGCCCCGTGGGATCCACCCATGAACTCACAATGGGCAGCCTGTGCCTGGCTATCTGATCCTCCCAGGGCTGCCCTGGGCCTGGCGCCGTGGACAAGGTGAGTGGAGGGGAGAAGGCGCAGTGAGGAAGCTCTGTGTCCTTGGCAAGGCCGGACTCACGTTCATGGCCCCTAGAGGTGAGCCAAGATGGCATGGGCAGAGGGACAGAGCAACCGAGTGCGGTGGGCAGAATAGTGGCCCCAAAGCTGCCCGCATCCTAATCCAGGAAATTGTGAATGTTACCTTCCTGGCAAAAGGAGAATTCAGGTTGCCAAGCCCTTGCTCCTAAAAGGGGAAGAATTCCTAGCTTCTCTGGTGGGGACCAAGGTGCTCAGGGGCCCCTTAACTGGGGAAGTGTCACTGTCAGAAGCAACACAAGAAAAACGTGACCGCCCATTGCTGCTTTGAATGGAGGAAGGGGCCATGAGCCAAGGAGTGTGGGCGACTCTAGAAGCTGGAAAAGTCCGCGAACAGACGCTGCCCTGGAGCCTCCTGAAGGAACCAGCCTGCCTACACCTTGACTGTAGCTCAATGAGGCCTTTGTAGGACCTCTGACCCCAGAGGCTGCAAAAGAATAGATCTCTGTGTTAGAAGCCACTGACTTTGTGGTCACGTGTTACAGCAGCCCCAGGAACTGCCTCCCTGAGCCAGGAGCCATCTCAGAGTCTTAATTCTTCCCCCCACGGTGTGTGACCAGGAGGCAATTACAACCTGGCTGAGCCTAGGACTCCCCACCTGAATCTCAAGGACAACAACACCCCCCACGAAGGGCTGAGACAATTCAGCAAGACATACACGGAAGGCCTTCGCATAGCTACTGCGCATAAGGTAGCATCCTCCCCAGGGTGTGTGCCCAGGGCACGGTTCGTCCTCGCATGTGGATTAGCACTTGTGGCCTGTGTGGAGATCAGTGACAGGTAGGGCTGCTTGCCTGGGGACAGGAGGTGGAGATAGGCTGGGAGCCGGAGAAGGGAGCAGTGGCCCTCCCTTGATGACCAAAGGTGTGGATTTAGGGCTCAGACCAGGGCGTCCCACTCTTGCAATCCAAATGGGTTACAGGTGAATGGAGACCTCGATCCCATCTGGCCCTGGGCTGTGCATGGGCAAAAGCCGGACAGACTACCCAGCAAGGAGGCCCAGAGTCCAGCAGATGGTGTGGCACCTGGCGAGGTGTCCTCTCGTCTGATGTGCGGCTCTGACCTAAGTGGTTCAGAGATCACGTTCCAGCCCCACGTCTTTCTTTGCTGGCCAGGAGGAGCCAGGACAGCTGCTGGCCAGACCGTCCTGAGGTCTTAGGGCAAGTGATGGGCAGCAGGGCTCGGGGATGGGGGACATCAGGGAGCAGAGAGCCTCTTGATGTCACACCTGAGCACTTGGGGGTGTGGGAGAGGTAGCCCTGCCGGAGCCGAAGTTGGCCTGTGCCGTCCCTCATCCTCTGGCTAATTTTCTGACCTGATCCCCGAGATGTCCGGTTGGGCCAATTAGAAGAACTTGTATTGAAGACGGGAGACAGTCCTTTCTGCTAACTGGTTTGGTCGACTGATTGGCGGCCTCGAAAGAGATGTCAACCCAGACCCGTGACTGTGACCTTATGTGAAACCAGGGCTGATGCAAATGTGATCAAGGTCAGGATGGAAGTGAGATCATCCGGGATCAGGGGGGGCCCCGGAGCCACTGACAGAAAAGGGAAGCCACAGACGCACATGAGAAGGCCACGTGAGGCTGCGGCAGAGATTGGATGGTTGTCCTACAAGCCTGGCTGCGGCCTCCACCAGAATCTAGCAGAGGCCTGGGCACACCCTCCCCTGGAGCTCGAAAGGAACCAGCCCTGCAGACGCCTTGCTTTGGACTTCTGTCCTCCAGAACCGAGAGGATGAATTTCTGTGGTTCCACCCACCCAGTTTGTGGTGATTTGTATGACCGCCCCAGGAAATGCTGCACCCAGAATGCTCAGAGTTAGGGACACACTGGTGGCTCCACTCGGAGCCCTGCAACAAGTGGCAGAATTGGGGTAGGGTTGCAGGGGCTGGAGAGGGAAGGCCTTCAGACCCCCAGCCTGCACAGCGCACAGTGGGGAGGCAACAGAGCTCGGCCCACCATTCTGAAACCAGAGCTCGGCCCCACTCAAACCCAGTTTGGGACACATCTGCCCACCTTGAGGACTGGGGCACGGGGCAACGTGTGCCAAGGAGCAAGTGGTGGCAGCAAGGCCAGGTGGGCCTGCTGCTTGGAGGAAGAGGTGCTCTGAGTAGGTAAACTGAGGCACCACTGGCACTCAGGGTGACTGGCTGAGGAGCAGAGGGTACATGCAGACAAGAGCGGATGGAGGTGGGTTCAGGCTGTCGAGGCTGGTCCTTGCCAGGCAGAACTGGGTGTATCTGGTTCTCAGGGGCCGTCCTGGTGTATGGTGGGGCTGGGTGACAGGAGGACACCCCGGCTCACTTCAACTCAGAGAGGGTTGAGGGGAGTTGGGGAGATGCCTTCTCAGAAGGGTCTAGTGTCCATTCGCTGAGGTGACCGGGGTGCGAGGGGTCAGTGAGGAGAGGTCTGGGAGTCACAGTGGGAGGTGCAGAGGCAGCAGGTCACACAGTGGCCTCAAACCTGGCTCCCTCCACCCAGGAAACGCTCAGCCCCCCGCTGGGCCTCTGGGGACAGCAAGGAAAAGGCCCCAGGAGCGAGCGTTGGCATGCACTCCTCACAGCCGGCGTTTCACTGGGGTCCTCTGAGAGTCCTTTCATCTCAATGAAATTGCAGGTTTGCCGTAGTAGCCGGGGCCCACCAAGTCCCTCCATTAGCTGCAGGCTGCAAGCCGCTGTCCCGGGAGCACCCTGAGCCCCTGGGGGGAGAGGACTGGTTTCCGCTCCTCATCCTGCCTGACCTTGGATGCTTGCATCATGGAAACTGTTTCCAGAAACCCATTGCCTGAGCCGCCCAGCTCCCAGGGAGACAGCCTGGGGATCAGCAGGCAGCACTTAAAGAACGTGCAGCCAGCCGCTCCCCAAGGACCCTCCTGGGCCGGCAGGGCTGGTGCCCAGAGCTGTGATGTCATCGCTGCTCCCTGCGGCTGCCAGGCGGTTGGTGAGAAGCCCCTCCCGGCCAGCTCGGCACTGACGCAAATCAAAGGCTTCCAGCTCTCTGAGCAGCTGCCACCCGCGCAGCCGGCAGCCCTGCGAGCCACAGCGGGGAGGGCAGAGGCGTGGCTCCAGCGTGGGGCCTGGCATTTAAGATAATCAGCTGTTCTTTAAAGGGCGGCCAGCGTGGCGTGTGGGGCTCCCTGGAGGTCAAGGAGAGCCAGTCGCTTTCGCAGCTCCTGGCAAAGTCAGCCACCCCAGGTGCCCAGGTTCTGTCTGCCAGGCCAGTGCCGGCCCGCCTCCCCATCCAGCGGGTGCCTGGGGTCCTTGCCAGAGTGGCACTAGCAGCCTGGGAGGAAGTCAGGCCGGAGGACCCACCCGCGAGAGGAAGGGGTGGGGGACAGGGCAGCCTCCGTGTGGCGTCCAGCAGGGTCGGGTCGGGTCCTATTTCCTCTGGGTCTCCATACACCCTGGGCTTGAACAGCAGCCGTCCAGAGCAGCTACCGCTTGGCCTCCCTTGGCCTCCGAGGGGCTGAGGAGTCTCATCTTCCAGCAGATTCTCACAGACCTGGAGAAGCTCAGACACGTGACACACTGGGTGCTCTTGGAGAAATGTGGGGAGCTGGGCATGGTGATCATGAGGATCGAGAGCGCCCTTCCAGACACCTCTATGAGAGCCATCAGGGGAGCCTGGGGAAGGCCACCCCTGGCCTCACAGGCTCACTCTGCCAGCCTGCCAGCAATTCTGTTCTTCCTTAAACATACACGCCCACATTCTCATATGTCCATGCATGCGTGCACACACAGGTGCATGTAAATACGAGAGCAAGCACGAGTGAACACACATATACACATGCATGTGTGCGTACTCACACAGCTTGCATGCACACAGGTATACACATATAGGCACACGTGCAATGCACACATAGCTCACATGCACACAAATGCACTCGTGTGCAAACTCACAGGTGCATGTGCACACGGTGGGTTCAGCGGCTGTTTCCAGATCAGCTGGAATCCGCAGGGCACTTTTCAGGACTTGAACACTTCCTGCAAAACACAAGGACCCTCCCCTCCTCTTTTTCTGACGCCTCCCGCACACACTGTGCAGTCAAAACCATGCCCCTGCCCAGGGCTCTGAGAAGGGACCTGGGAGAGTGACAGTGAGGCCGCTGCTCAGGGTCGGTGGCAGGTCCTGGCGGGCAGGACAAGACAGGAGCTGAGGACGATGCCCAGGCAGCTCTGGGGCATTTTCCATGTGCATAGTCGAGGTGAGGGCCCAGGACTGACGGGGAATGCTGTGGAAACATCCAGAACAACGCAGC
>NW_005871730.1:288846-303122 GCF_000147115.1 Myotis lucifugus | reverse complement strand
TGTTTGTTCAAACTCCCGAGGGAGACAGCTCAGGTGGGGGCCTCTCACACAGGGCCTTCTGTTAGCGGTTGCTTCCTGGCCTGCGGTGGGTGGGGTCCCTCTGCCAGGAACAATGGTGACACTTGGCTTCGTCTTTGATGCTTTGACGTCTGGACTCTGCAGTCTGGGCCAAGACAGAACCTGAGTGAACATTCCTGAGAGGGGATCTCCTCCTCCCACGGTCCAGTGGCTCCCGGGCCACATCAAGTGTGTCAGAAAGCTGTCCCCTCTCTCCATGGCCGTGCTCCTCAGGGAGTGGCTGCGGCCTCATGCCCTCTGTTTTGGTGGAAAGTGGACTCCACAGAACTCTCTGAGACCTTACAACAGGCAAGCAGGAGCAGCCTGGACATTCCAGTGGGCCCAGTAGGCCAAGCTCTGGTACCCCACCCCCCACCCCAGCCATCTCCCACCAAAGAACCCGTGGGCAGCACCCCCAGCCCACGCTTTATGGCTGGGACCACAGGCCTACCCACCTCTCCAGGACCCAACTGGGAAGGCAGGGCCGGCCCCCAAACCAACAAAACACATGACCCCAGATACCCCAGACTTCTCTCCGTGTCCCCAACACACAAGTGACTCAGCGGGGAAGCAGACTTCCTGTCCCCACCCTTGAGCACCAAGCTGCTCACACTCCCATCAGCCAGAACTCATGGAGAAGAGGCCTTCCTGGCCTCTCTCTCTCTCTCTCTCTCTCTCTGGAATGCAGGAGAGTTGACCTGACGTGGCACTCCTTTCTTCTAGAGAACTTGGTGGAGTCGCTGTTTGGGGCTGACTTAGGGGAGATAGTGACAGGAAACACACGATCAGCAGATGCTGTCCCTGTCCTCAGGCGCCAGCCCCTGCCCTGACCCAGGCTGGTGGTCGCCGTGTCACAGAGCGGGAGGGGCTACCAGGGCCAGAGAAGCCCAGTTCAGCGAGAAGAGCCTCAGGATGAGCAGTGCCACCAGATCCTTTGTGGGGGACAAGGGGGCAGGATGTTGTTTCTCCTTTTAAAAAGTCATGCACCCATTTTCTTACACTTTAGAAAAAATGCAGAGCATTGAAACTACGGTGGCCAAGACAGACTCAGCCGCGAGGCAGTCTCCATTGACGGAATGCAAGCCGCTGAGCGCGCCCTGGACCTGGGTAGACCCTGCCGTGGCCCGTGAAGACCGCAGTGAGGGAAGCTCCGATCTAGCCCAGGGTCCACACACTTTTTCTGCCAGCGGGTCAGTATTTTAGACCCCAACGTGGTCTCTGTTGCAACCACTCACTCTGCTGTTGTGTCTCAAAATCCACTGTAGATGACACACAAATGAGTGTTCATGGTTGTGTGTCAATAAAACTTTACTTATGGACCCTGGAATTTGCATTTTGTATAATTTCCATGTGTCATAACTCCCTCCTCCTCCTCCTCCTCCTCCTCCTCCTCCTCCTCCTCCTCTTCCTCTTCCTCTTCCTCTTCCTCCTCCTCCTTCCCTTTCTCCTCACAGCCATTTAAAAATATTAAAATCATTCTTAGCCAGTGGGTTGGACACAAACAGGCTGGGTTTAGGTCCTAGTTGGTGACTCTGATCTTGTCCAATGCTCCCATTTAGAGATGAGGGGACAGACCCAGAGGCAGGAAGGGACTTGCCCAAGTGCACGCAGCACATGGTAGCAGAGTCTAGACTGGGGCGCAGCCCTGTGTCACACCCCCTTGACCTCAGCAGCAGCCTATCCCTTTGAGGTGCAGGCATAGCCCGAGTCTTTGAGTGGCTGTGGAAACTGCCAATCTCAGAACACAGTCTTCAGGGATTCCAGGGTCTTGTATACACCCGCACCCTGGCTAACGCGACTGGCCCAGGAGTGGGTGCCAGGAGCAGAGCCAGAGCCTCCCTGGATGTGGGAAGGACTCTCCTTCTCCTGAATCACCACGCAGGCTTTGGGGTGCTGTGGCCAGGACCCCTAAAGGAGTCCCATCTACAGGAGGAGGGGAACATGGAGGGTGTGGGAGAGAGACTACCTGCCAGGACTTGGAATCAACCCCCCTTTTTGTTTAACTTATTTGAGTTGGAGTTTTGTTTTTGGCGACACCGCCGATGCTGAAGTTCTGTATCTTGGGGTCCCCCTGCACTCCCTGAAGGAGAGGCAGACGGAGGCTTCGCGGCCCAGAGAGCTCATTGTAGAGGAGCTCCTTGGAGCTCCTGGTGTCACCAGTGCCCTGTGGGGTCAGGGATCCGGGTTACATGGAGGAACTGAGCAAACGCAGACCTGCCCTGTGGCCCCACAGACGGGCCTGGCATACCTGGAGAGCAGATGACCCACGGGGGCTACACCGGGAACCCCGCCCAGCATGTGGGCCCCTCCTTAGAGCTGCCCCGCCGACTTGGGACACATGCCAGTCCTTGGACGGCCTGGCCTCCTGCATGAGGTCAGGGCCCGCAGACGCCTGTCCACTCACGCCCGCAGCCCTCCTCTCGGCGCAGCTGTGATTCACGGCCCTGATCTGCCCGCCACCCCTCCTGAGGGTGCCGAGGGCAAGCCGGCCGCCTCTGCTGCACCGCCGTGCGCCCGAGGAGCTGGCAGCGGGCCGGAATATTCCAAAGGTCCAGGAGGCCGGCAGAGACGGTGACGTGTGCTAAAATCCCCGAATGTTCCAGGGCAGGAAACCGGTTTAACCCTGAGCGTTTCCCTTGCTGACGGCGACTTCAAACCCGGTCGCTCACAGCCACAACCTGCTGGGAGCCATCAATTGATCAGACAAAGGTCTGAAACATATTTTGGCAAGAGCGTAGCTGGCAGAGACATGAATAAAATATTGATTTTTTTAAGGTTAAAGCATTCCTTGTCAAAGGTGGAGTTCTTTTTTTTTTTTTTTTGTCCCTAAAGAGAATCAGGGACAAAGGGGGAAGCTGCCAGGCACCTTGAGAGCAAGGAAGGTCAGCACACAAGGTCTGGATGCTGCAGCCTCATCTTCTGTCCACTGACTGGGGCCCAGAGGCTGTGGGAGCTCCCAGGAGCACCCTGGGTTATGGGGCTTGGTGTCAGGCTCCCATGGGAGGGGCTGGCTGAGTCGGGACCTGGTCATGGGTGTCATGTTGACTGACCCGGGGGCCATGGTGAGGGCAGATGTGGTGTGCAGATGCAGGAGGGCGAGAGATCCACCTCCCTGACCCTGGGGGAAACCAAGGCTGGGAGGGCCAGTCCCCAGGCTCCATGTGGCACAGCTACCACACCATCACTCCTCTTCCCTCTCCTTTTCCCCTCTTCCTCACATCTCCTCCCCCTTCCCCTCTCCCCTCTCTGCCCTTCCCTTTCCTCTCTTTCTTTCTCTCACTGTCTGTCTCTCCTGCTCTCTCTCTCTCTCTCTCTCTCTCTCTCTCTCTCTCTCACACACACACACACACACACACACACACTCACATATTCATTCTCAGAGCCGACAGTGACAGGTCCTCCTTGCCACCACTCCCATTACAGGTGGTCACGTAAACCCTCTGACATCCCCCCAGCGTCCGTGTCCCCCCAGAGGTGGCAGGCTATGGCCCCCACTGCACCAGGACTGTCCGAGACCTCCAGGCCTCTGGGACAGACACACTCAGGCCGGGCTCAGAGGCGGGGCACGGAGATGTGGGAGGCCTCGGTGGCTCAGGGCCCTGCAGGGAGAACTGGGTCATTGGAAGTAGATGACCAGCCATTCCTGTTCATCCTGGACTTTTTATGCTGAAACCAGAAAAGTCCCAGGCAAACCAGGGCACCAGGTCCCCCAAGCCAGGAGTGGAAGTCACGGGAGGTGGCTCGTCTGTGGGGCCTTCTGACACAGGAGCTTGGACTCCGAGGTCCCGGTGACCGTAGGAGAGCCTCTGGCTGCAGCATGTGATGGCCCCGCCATTCTCAGAAAGGAACTTGAATAAGAGCCCAGGTTGGCTAAATCCACTGGATGTTGAATGAAGGTCCCAGGACACAGTGGGCAGCCCAGCACAGTTGCTGTGAAATGAGGATGGTGTGGGCACAGAGATGGGCAGGATGAGGGTGCAGGATGTTCGGGCTGGCGAAGACTCAGGTGGCCGCAGGGCCTCTAACAGAGCCAATAGGACCGCCCACACGCATGCCAAGGTCCACACTGTAACAAGCCAGATGTGCTCCCACCCCACGTGCAGCAGGCCGCCACCACCGCCCTGCTCTCCACCTCGTTCCTGCTGGTCTGGCCCTGTTTCCTAGGGCCCAGGGGGCTGCAAACCTACTTCCCTGGTGCCCATGGCTGCGAGTTGGCATCAGGTGGCCCTGGGATCTTGTCCCTGCACCGCTCAAGGTGGTCCTTGTCAGCATAACCAGAATCAACGGCCTCTCAGCTCTAACAGCCGTCAGCACAGGCTCCGGGCTGAGAGCAGCCCCTGGCCCCGGGAGCCTCCTGCCTTTCCCTCCTGCAAACCCCACCGGCTTCCCTCTCCCTCCCAGCACCCAGGGAGCCGGTTCCTGCTGTTAAAGTCCCGCTGTCGGAACACCTGTGCCGGCGGCGTCTCCTGATGGCACCCTGCTGCGTGTACTGACCTAGTGCAGCCACAAGCCACTGCGTGAGGGAGCGCCCAGACCAGGGGGCAGAGCCGTGTCCATGCAGCCACACTGTGTGCTACTCACCTCTTCCTCCTGCAAATACAGAGGCAAGCCCAGTGCGCCCGCATCACCTCTGCGGGCCTCCCCCCTGCAGGGCCACGGGCTGCACATGCAGTGGCATGAGGCCGACCCCTGGATGCCACTAAATGGCCACGATTGTCAGGGACCCCTGCAGGGGAGAAGGAGCCCTGACCTGATATTGCCACAAAGTGTGGGAGAGCACGTCGCGTGCCACCGTCTCCGAATAAAGGAGGTAAGACTGTCCTCTGTGAGCCTGTTTGACTAGGATCCACCCCCACGGCCATGCCCTTGGGAGGAAGGAAGGAAGATCTCACTGAATACGCATCCTGCTGGGCTGTGGGATTTAAAGTGTACGCCACGACGCTCAATATGGACAAAAATGGGCTGCTTGTTTGAGGGATGAAATCTGAGTAAAATGGCTTTAGAAGAGGCCCTGGCACATGAGGCCGGCCATGGTGGCAGGCAGCCCCCGGGAGCGCCCACGGGCCCGGGAGACACGGGAGTCTAGACAGCTCGTGGCCACAGCTGACCCCGTGACCCAGGGGACCTGGGCCCACGCCTCCCAAGCGTCAGGGCTCATGGCCTCGTCTCTCCTCAGGGTGAGGGTGAGGGAGGCTGTCTGGGGGCTGGCGAGGGCGCCTGCTCATTTGGCCGTAATGAGTAGGTGCTGCGGGGATCGGATGTGCCTAATGACAGGCCGGCATGGCTGCCCTGCAGAGCCAACTGCTGGGACCCACTTCAAAGCCACACGCTGGCAGTGAGGAATGCGGGGTGATGGGGCTACTCCTTTGTGTTTATGCCGCCTCACCCCCAGCCGGCTGAGGAGTCCCTGGGAGCCCCTCTGTGCAGCGGGAAGGAAGCACCGATGTCCTCGCCCCACAAGCACAGGCCAAGCAGCAGCGGGAAGCTGGGGCCATCCGTCATCAGCTGCAGATGGCCCGCGGGGAGGACGGAGCTCTGGGGCCTGAGCACATGTGGGCACCAGAAGGGATGGAGGACTGGCCTCCATGGGCTCCAGGGTGAGGTTCACCACCAAAGATCAACCACTGCGCCTTAAAGAAATAGGACATTTTATATTTTTAATTTAATTTTTTTATTTCATTTCATTTAATTTTACTTATTTTATCTTGACAGTGGATTATCTGCTGGAATCTGGTTCTGAGGCTTCTTTGTTAAAACCTTTGGTTGTGCCCTAACTGGTTTGGCTCAGTGGATAGAGCATCAGCCTGCGGACTCAAGGGTCCCAGGTTCAATTCTGGTCAAGGGCATGTATCTTGGTTGCGGGCACATCCCCAGTAGGGGGTGTGCAGGAGGCAGCTGATCGATGTTTCTAACTCTCTACCCTTCTCCCTTCCTCTCTGTAAGAAATTAATAAAATATATTTTAAAAAACAAAAAAACAAAACCGTTGGTGGAGCCTTGTTGAGGGCAGGGCATGACACCCTCCAGGGAGTCCTCTCTGTGGTCCTGCCTTGCTAGTTCTCCGCTCAGAGGCCTGCCCATCAGCTCAGTCCCTCTGCCCACGTGGCCAGCGCAGCGAGGTGGGAAGACCCTTCCTCTAGGTCCTTTCGGACACTTGGTCGCACGGCCTCTTACACTGGGGACGGCGGATCCTACAGCTGACTGGGTGCCAGAAGCCCAGCCTCCTGCCCTGACCTTCCCGAGTCCCAGGCACACCCCCCAAAGGGCCAGCTTGGGTTGATGTTTCTTCTAGAAATTTACCAACTGCATTAGAGTCTGGAAACCTTCTGGCTGTAGCTCAACAGCACTAGTCTCTAAGAAAACGACCCCTTAGCAAACTCTTAGACTCTGCACGTTCAACAGAGAACAAGTATAGAACATTTAGAACACTGAAATTCATCCTCTAGCAGCTTTATCGGCTGCACACGTCTTCCCTGCCCCACATAACAAAGTAACAGGCACCGGGCTTCTTCACACAAATTGGAGTCTGTCCCCCAAATAAATGAGTTGCAACACGAACTAGTCACTATTAATTAAACACACACACGGAGTCAACATACTAATTAAAAAAATAACCCACTTAAAAAGAAATTAGTGAGGTGACGTCAGCAAGATGGCAGGCAAGGAGGTCCCAGTGTTTACCCTGCCCCCCCCCCCAACCCAACAAAAACAATAAGTAAACAACTGCGTCGTGAAGAGAATAACTCCGGGAGAGCTCCAGGGCACATACAATACAGAAGCCGCGAAACCCAGATCAGCACAGAAACCAAGGATGGTGCGTAGAAAAGCATGAAACGCCTTTTACTTCCACCCGGTCTTCTAGGCTGGCAAACCTCGGCACCAAGAGGGACCTCCTTGGCATGACTTCCCCTCGAGGGAAGAGAAGAGTAGGAGAGGCCTGGCCAGGGTGGCTCAGTGGTTGAGCGTTGACCTATGAATAAGGAGGTCACAGTTCGATTCCCAGTCAGGGCACACGTCTGGGTTGTGGGCTCAATTCCCAGTGTGGGACGTGCAGGAGGCAGCCGATTCATGATTCTCTCTCATCATTGATGTTTCTCTCTCCCCCTCTTCTCTCCTCTCTGAAATCAATAAAAATATATTTTAAAAAAAAGGAGACCCTGGAAGCCCTCATCATCGCCACGGACACCTGCAGTTTTCATGACTAAGGACCCCAGGGTCTTCGCCAGTGCTGACCCCAGCTGACAGAGCTGCCTGAAGTCTGTGCTGCTGCCACCTCCCGCCACCCGGAGAGAGAATGAGCCGCTGCCGCATCATTCCCGGCAAAGCACGGCCTCTGCACCTCGCCACGGCCTGGGCTGCAGCCACCACCCACCTCACCACTGTGCACACCTGGGCCCCTGTGCGCAGCTGCTCTGCACGCTCCCCTGCCTCAGACCCGGGACTACGTCCCCTGGTGTGCACCCCAAGGACTGGAAGACATATCTGCAAACCATGTGTCTAGTGAAGGGTGACTATCCAATGTATTTAAGGAACTCATACAACTAAATAACGAAAAGTAAATAAATAACCTGATTTTAAAAGGACCCGAATAAACACTTCTCCAAAGAAGACATACAAATGGCCAACAGGTATATGGAAAGATGCTCCATTTCACTGATGGCCAGGGAAGTGCAAACTGCAGCCACCATGAGATACCACTCCACACTGGTTAGAATGGCTATGAACAGAAAGACTAAAGTGTTGGTGAGGCGAAGAAAAGAGAGCCCTCCACTGTTGATGGGAGTGTAAACTGTTAGGGCCATTATGGAAACACCATGGAGGTTTCTCAAACAATTAAAACTAGAACTACTTCATGATCAAACAATCCCACTTCTGGAGGTTTCTCGAACAATTAAAACTAGAACTACTTCATGATCAAACAACCTCACTTCTGGGTATGTATCTAAAGGAAATAAAATCAGGATTTCAAAGAACCATCTGCACTCCCATGTCCATTTGGGCATTATTCACGATGGTCAAGCTATGGCAACAACCAAATGCCCACGGAAGGATGAATGGATAAAGACATGGAAGTGTATTGGAATAGTAAAATAGAAGGAAATCCTGCAATTTGTGACAACATGGATGAACCTTGAGGACATCATGCTAAGTGAAGTCAGCCAGATGCGGAAAGGTAAGTACCGCACTATCTCCCTTCCAGGTGGAATCTCAGATATCGGCACTCACAGGAGCAGAGAGAACGGTGCTTCCCAGGGCTTGGGGGAGGGGACTATGGGAGATGCTGGCTAGCGGGTACAAAGTTGCACGTATGCGAGATGAATACGTTCTGGAGATCTAATGTGTAATAGTGACTTTAGTCAACAGTATTGTCTATATGAATTTTGCTAAGTGGGTAGATCTTAAGTGAAGGAAGGAAGACAGCATGGAAGGAAGGAAAGAAGAAGGAAACAAACTATCTGAGGTGACAGATATGTTAATTAGCTTAATTAAGGTGTTTATTTCACAATGTATATCAAACCATCAAATTGTACATCTTAAATATGTAATTTTTAATTGTCAAATAATTCTCAATTTAAAAGATGACTTTAGGCCTGGCCGGTGTGACTCAGTGGTTGTGTGTCGACCCATGAACCAGGAGTCAGGGTTTGATTCACGGTCAGGACCCATGCCCAGGTTGCGGGTTCGATCCCCAGTCGGGGCTGTGCAGGAGGCGGCTGATCAGGGATTCTCTCTCATCATTGATGTTTCTCTCTCCCTTCCTCTCTGAAATCAATAAAAATATATTTTTTAAAAATGAATTCGGCAATAGTTTGGTCTTATACCCAAAGCTGGGTCCCCACTGAACCCCACTGTTGCCTTTGGGAAAGACGACCTCCCCCTGAAGAAAACGAAGATCAAAATGAGTCCACAAACCGTCCCGTTTGAGGGGTGGGGCCTGCACAGTCTCTGTCCAGCTGAGAACAGCAGCACGTGGCTTCTAACCCTCAGACACACTGCTTCCAGCCGGCTGGTCCTTCCACGGAGCCACGGCCCAGTGGCCAGGAGAGATGCGGGATCACGTCCCGAGGATGAGTCGCCGCCGTCTGCACTGGGCACTGACGCCTTCCACCCCAAGCCGGGGGGTTTCTCACAAACACATGCATCCATCTGTGCGGCGGCGGGTGCCCCGAGCTGTGCTTCACAGACGGAGGAGCGGGAGGTGAGTAAGTCACTGTGGTCAGAGGCGGCAGTGGCTTCGGGACTGGGCCCGCTCCTTGTCCTTGGCTGAGCCCAGGAACAGCTGAAGGTTCCCACCCCGCAGGGCAGCTCCCAGCCGGCCAGAGGAGCACCCGGGCAGAGCTGCAGTGATTGCCTCCATTCCTGTCACTCATAGTTACTTCGTTTCTCTGCGTTTCCAGGAACAAGAAATTGTGCCTGTGGAACAAATTAAGTGCAAATTATTTATATTGTTAAGCTATTCCAATCATTATTTGAGAAAAGCTTACACTCCAATTAACAGAAGGACACAGTGCAGCAGTTTCTGGACAAAGCCACCTTCTTCAAATACGACTCAAAAGGATGAGGGACACGCGGCCGGGGGCTCACAGCCCCTCCTCCAGTCTTGCAGCCCCCCTGTCCCAGGCGGGAGGGACAGCAGCTGGTAGGCAGGTTCCCCTCGAGGCCCCGGGAGCAGATGGAAGACCTGTCCCACCTCCCACCAAGGCAAACCCTTCCTCCTTTGAGGAAGCTGGGTGGATCCTCTCAGGCTGGGTTCCCCAGAAGCAAAGCCTGAGACAGAGATGCTTTTGAGAGTGCTTTATGGGGGGAACTGTTCCCCAACTGTTATGCTGAATTATGTTCCCCCAAATGCCTAGCACCTCAGCATGTGCCTGCATTTGGAGATGGGTCTTACAGAGGTGATTCCATTAAAAAAGGTTGTGAGCCCGGCCAGCGTGGCTCAGTGGCTGAACGTTGACCTATGACCCAGGAGGTCACAGTTCCATTCCCGGTCAGGGCACATGCCCGGGTTGCGGGCTCGATCCCCGGTATGGAGCGTGTAGGAAGCAGCCTATCAATTATTCTCTCTCATCATTGATGTTTTTATTCCTCTTTCCCTCTTTCTGAAATCAATTTAAAAAAAAGAAAGAGGTCGTGAGCATGGGCCCTAATCCAGGCCGACGGGTGTCCTTATAGGAAGAGGAGATTAGCACACAGGCAGGGGCTCTAGGGTGCAGAGCACGGAGACAAGACCGTGTGAGGGGAAATGCTGTCTGCAAGCCAAGGAGGAGGAGGTCGGAGCAGCCAGCCCTGCCGGCACCGCATCTCTGACTTCCAGCCTTAGGCCGTGAGAAGACGAGGGTCCGTCTGTAGTGTAAGCCCCACGTCAGTGTTTCTTGTCGTGGCCACCCGAGCACACTAACTCGGGGGAAAGGGAGAGAGGCCGGGCAGGGAAATGGCTTAGCTACGACGTGGGCTAGAGACAGCTCCAACATGGGCCCACGGGGCTCTGAGTACGAGCTGTGCCGTGGAGAGGCCCCTCGCAGAGGAGTGGCAGGTCACAGCTGGTCGTGAGTGCCAGGCCTGGTGCAGGGGCCGGCGGAGCAGCAGCAGCACCCACTGAATCCCTCAGGGACTCTCCAACCAGCACCGACAACCAACCAGCACCGACAACCCGGCTCAGTGGGAGCTAACTAATCACGGCCCCGGGCGGAATGATGGACATCGGGCCTCGGGGGCAGACTGGCCATCCAGCAGGAGCAGCGTGCCCGTGGCACACAGACTTGTGGGGAGCTGGGATCAGCCCCGCTCGGGGCCGGGATTTCCCTGAGCCCCATGTTCCCTGACTGCATTCAGCTGTGGCTCACAGTGTCTCCTTCGGTCAGTGTCTTTGCTCAGGGAGACCGGCATTAGCAAAAGCTTTAGACTCCTTTCTTCAGAAATACAACAGAGTACAGTTCATGAATGTTCCAGTAAGAAGTCCTGTTGTGAAGGAGGAGGAACCCCCAGAGTCAGGGCACAGTGCTCCCTGTTCCCCCAAAGTGAGTTACCTGCCCAGCCATGCCTGGTTCCCCACACGCTTCCTGTCACTCGCTGCTGACAGGGTCCCCTCACCCCTCCCCTTTCCCAGCAGAGATGTGCTGGGGCTCCTGCAGCCATCAGCCACTGCAGGGGCTTGGGGTCCGACATGAGAGATGGTCTCCTTGCAGTTTATCCCCAGGATGTGACTTGGCCCCTGATGTGCTTCCCGTGGGTTTCGACTTAAAGCCACGGAAGGAAAGAAAAGACCCTCACAGGCAACATGGGCACCGGCCTCCCCGGCCACCCGCTGTGGTGTGCGTGCAAGCACAGGGCACACGCAGGACCTCGGCTTGTACAACGGAAGCAGGCTGTTCTCGAGAAGCGAGGGACAGGTCTCACTGGCAGGGCAGGTGTGAAACTCGCGTCACGAAGCCTGGAGACGCGCGGCCCAGCACAAGGGACGGGGTTCCCTCTCGGTGCCTCTCCTCGCGGCTCCGATGCTGTGAAGGTTCGTTTAGCCCTCTGCGCCCCGGTTTTCTCATTAGATGGAGGCACGCTGACGATGACATTGGGGGAAGCCCTCAGTGACGCCAACTGTCTGTCCCCTGCCGTCTTCCCATCAGGAGCTCCAGCACACGACGCGTGTTCCGATTCCCCTCGGGTCCCCAGACGCCGAGCAGACGAAGCACGGCTCGTATTCAACAGGGCACCAGGCCTGCAGGGCGGCACCCAATGTACCCAGGTGTTGATGGCGACGGCGACGGTGACGATGACGATGTGGCTCTACGGAGCCGTCCACTACCCCCTCTGACGATGTGGCCACAGCCAGCAGGGAAAGTTGCCTGCACTGTCTGTAGTCTTGGCATCTCTGGTTGGACCACCGGCCAGAGCAGCACTGCATACCCAGCACCTAGGGCCCTGCCGTGTTCAAGCCCCTGCACCGTGGGGTCTCCAGACGCAGTTACCCGCCCTCCATCTCACAGAGATGGGGACCGAGCTCTACCCCCTCTGACGATGTGGCCACAGCCAGCAGGGAAAGTTGCCTGCACTTTCTGTAGTCTTGGCATCTCTGGTTTGACCACCGGCCAGAGCAGCACTGCACACCCAGCACCTAGGGCCCTGCCGTGTTCAAGCCCCTGCACCGTGGGGTCTCCAGACGCAGTTACCCGCCCTCCATCTCACAGAGATGGGGACCGAGCTCGCGGTGTGTGAATGACTGGCCCGTCTCCCACTCTCCGGATGCACTTCTGGGTCCCACTCCCCCAGATGGTCACCACAGCTCCAGATGGCCTGGCTCACCTGGGCCGTTGGCATGACGCCAAGCCGACTGGGAGGGAAGCTCGGACACCCCAAGACCCATGCGTTTATCCCAGGAGCACTTTTCACCAGCGACTTCCAGGGTACAGGACAGAAAGACAGAGAGGGGTCATTTCCCTTTAAGTTACGACAAAAGCAGAAGCGGTCCCACAGCCGCCGTGATGGCAACACCTGCCTGTGGGGCCAGGAACACCCTGATCACCTCTGTCCTACTGAGATAAAGGGAGCTCGTCTGCACAGAGTGACCTGTTTAAGCGACCTCCTGCGTGTAAGCAAACCTGGCGTGCACGTGGTCCGCACACCAAGGCCAGCCCGGCACCCAGACGCTCCCCGCGTGCAGCTCCAAACCTGGTGGGGTGCTGTCCGCCACGGAGGTCCGGGCTGGGCTGCCCCTCAGGTGGGATGGTGGAGGGTCCGGCCTTCCTAGTTCTCTTGTCCGTGTTCAGGAGAGCTGGGCCCAAGGCAGGGGGTCCAGAATGGACACTGAGCCCACAGTGCAACCCAGCGGGCCCAGTTCCCTGCAGCGTCTGTTTTTGTTTTGTTTGTTTTATGTTTTTATTGATTTGAGAGGGAGAGGAAGGGAGAGGGATAGAGAGATAGAAACACCCATGATAGAGGACCACCGACTGGCTGCCTCCTGCACGCCTCCTACTGGGGATGGAGCCAGTGACCTCTTGATTCATAGGTCGACACTCAACCACTGAGCCACACCAGCTGGGCATGCAGCTTCTGTTTTTAAAGGCCTGGGATTGGCCCTGGGTGCGTTCAGGTGACGATATACATCCAGGGTGGGCTAAAGTAGGGTTATAGCTGTGATACAATAACGAGTGCAATAATTCATAAATAATAACACAATAATAAACTGTGGTTTGCATACTTACAACTGTACACCTACTTTTGCCCACTCCTGTATACATAAATTTTAGCCAAAAGGGGGTGGAAAGGGTGGGGGAGAGGAGATCAGAAAGGGTTACGGCACCAGCCGGCCTTGGCCTTTGCTGATTCACTTGGCCTGGCATGAAAGGTCGCAAACCCAGGCCGCCAGACAGCGCCCTCCGGGCAGAGCCGTCTGCAGAGCGGGAGCGGCTGCCCTCTGTGCGGCTCACACGGGGAGGGCGGGCGGAGGACTCGCTGCCCGCCTTCCCCAGCCGGTCCGCACCCCTCTTTGTCTTCTTTGGGCGGGAGACCAGCCCTGCCGCCTGGGACCCCTCGGAGGGCGAGCAGATGTCACCCGTCCCAGCTGCTTGATTCGGGCGCAGTGTGGGTTTCTGAATCACGGCTCAGAGGGCCGGCTTGTTTTCCCAGAGAAGAATGCGCAGGGATCTCCCTGCTGCTGTGCTTTCTCATGACCCTCTTCCCCCCCTCGTGTCACATTTCGTGATGAGTCTGCTGTCTGCCGTCACACGCGGCGTCATCCTCCTCACCTCCCGCGTCAGCTGCTCAGCGGGCTGTCACTGCTCAGCCTCACCCGCCGCCCACCTGGTCCGCCTGCGGGGGCGGGGGGTACGGGGGTGCGGTGACCCCACCCTCCTCCTTCCAGAGCAGAGCCGCCCCACAGGGGAGCGGACCCCGGGCTGCGGCTTCCTTATGTCCACCTGGCCCCACCACCCAAGGGACTAGCCACATGGGCACCTGGCTCTGGGCCAGCGCCACGCTGCCTCTGGAGCTCCCGGAGCACAAAGGGTCCATTCACGCCCTGATGCTCCTAAAACACCAGCGCAGTGTAACAGACAAATCACACAGGACGTGCTCGGGGAAGGGGCTACCTGTGCTTCTGGCAAATTAAGGGTGTTCTTTTCTGGGGGAGGGGGTCCTAGGAAAGTGGATAATCTCTTCCTCGTTTCCGTGACTGGGAAGACGGGGTTGTGTCAGCGCGTTCTTGAAGGGAGGCAGCAGCCCCTTGGG
>NW_005871730.1:287416-288656 GCF_000147115.1 Myotis lucifugus | reverse complement strand
CCATGACTCACTCCCCACTTCCCTGCCCGGCAGCCTCGTCCACCATGGTGAACCTGCCCATCCGATGGCACGGTGCACAAGGTGTCCCCCCAGAGGCGGGCTTAGCCCGGCCGTGGCTGGTGACACTCACAGTACATCAGGTCTCCGGGTAGAGCATCCCCCGAGACACCTCCAAGGGCCCCGGTTTGTCTGGAGGTGGCACCCGAGAAGCCTTCCCAAGTCCTGTGTCCGAGGGCAGGAGGGGAGAGCTGGCTACGATGAGCCGATGAGTGATGAGTCGGGAAGGCGCAGCGTTCCCCCTCCCCCCTCCCACACTGGGTGACAGAGGCCAGGAGGCTGACTCAGGCCGGGCCAGCCTCCCCAGCCTGACAGCCCTTCCCTGTGATGGGCAGGAAAGAGGAAGCCTGGACACAAGCAGCCCCCTGAGGGCATGGCAGCAGGTGGCCGAGCGGCTCAGTGTGCTCTAGAGGCTGCGGGCCATTTGGGTCCAGGACCAGCCCACCACCTTCTGAGGTTGTGGACACTCCTTGGGGATGGGGCTGGGAGACCCCTCCCTGGACTTCATCCTTCAGCTCACCTGCTGGTTCCCGGGAGGGACGAGAGCCCAGGCCCCTTCAGCAGGGGTCCCTGTGCCTGAGAGATGACAGCCCCCCACTGAGAACTTGTCCTTGGAGGGCCCGCTTTTCCCCTCCTTGCCTCCCCTCCTCTCATCTCTGCTGTCACCGGGCTGGTTGCCCTGCAGAGAGAGGGGCCGCACAGTGAGATGGCGGGGACAGGCTCTAGCTCCCTCCCTGAGGGAGGACTGGCTATCTTGGCCCGTGTCCAGCAGGCTCGGCCACCTGGCAGCTTTGGCTGATGAAATGGGCACCGTGACAGGGCCCTCACCTGGGCGGAAGCCTCACAGCCATTGCCAGGCTCCAGCAGGCTCTGTCCCCTCCGCTACCGTGACAGGGCCCTCACCTGGGCGGAAGCCTCACAGCCATTGCCAGGCTCCAGCAGCTCTGTCCCCTCCGCTACGGGAGGTGGCCTCAGGCAGGGGCTGCACCTTCATCGGGTCCAGGGACGAAAGGTCATAGCCAACCTATCAAAACAAGCACTGTGGCCAGGAAAGTCATCTTCCGTCACAGCACAGGGAGTCTGTAGCGTTGCCACATCCTCTGCTGGGTTCAAGCCTCTCACATCCTGTGGGAGCGGCAGGCCTGGCTGCCTGCTTGTCCATCCCCTTCCATCCACTCCATCT
>NW_005871730.1:278578-286289 GCF_000147115.1 Myotis lucifugus | reverse complement strand
GCTGGGACGCTGGCGGCAGCTGCCTTGGGCCCAGCGCTCCTCTCTCCGTGAAAGGCCAGATGTTTTACTCATCACTTAGGTTAGGGCTTGGCGGCCACGGGTGGTCTCTGTCACGTATCCTTCTTTGTTTTGCGTGTTTGCAACCTTTGGAATTATGCACACAGTGTCTGGTCAGACACAAGCGGCACTTGCCCCGCCTGGAGCCCCTGCCTCCGTGGGTCGGGAAGGCCCGCTGCTCAGGCCAGGAAGGTGGGGCTGTCAGGACACCTGAGGACAATGACGCTGGGAGTGTGGCCCAGAGAGACCTCGCAACAGATGGACGCACATCAGGGCCTTGAGCCGTGGCAGGCCAGCAGCCAAGGCCCTGGTCCCAGCTGCTGGCCGGGAGAACCAGCTGGAAGGAGCAGGTGCCCAGCTCACACAGGCCCACCCCTCCCCTTGGCACAACCAGCAAACTGCTCAAGGGTATTGGGCCTCAGAGCTCAGCAGTCTGAGGGAACCCCTGAAATGTCACCTGGGGGCTGGGGAACCTGGCAGAGTCCTCTCTGCCCGTGAATAATTCATGAGGATGGAGGACTTTCCAGGCCTGGCGCCAGCTCCTCCACCAGCCCAGCCACCAGGCCTGAAGGCCAAGTAACAGCTAGGGGGGCGGGGGAGGGGACAGAGGAAGACACGGAGGGTCAAGGTGGCCCCTGGTCTGACCTGTCCTGGGGGTGGACTGGCTGCTGTGCCAGGAGGTCTCTATGGCAACTGGCCAAGAGGTGACTGATGAGGGGTGGGGATGCCGAGGCTGCTCTGGACCCCCATGGGCAGGAGGGCCCTTTGCTCATGGCACAGAGCCAGTCAGCACCCAGCCAAGGCCAGAACCCAGCTCAGCGGACTCCCAAAAGGGGTGCTGCCTTTGTTCAGGGAAGACTGGGTGCATTTCCTGGGAGTAAAATGCTGCGCTGAGGGTCGTGAGGGCCACCGACAGACGCCAGACCCCTACCTCAGTCCCAGGCAGGCACAGCCCAGGGCTGCACAGCATGCAGAGAGCGCCCGAAGGGGTGACCCCTCACAGGCCCCACCCACCACCCCAGATGCCTGCCGCAGGCCCTCGTTTGCCTTTGGTTTTGCCTGTTTCGACTGCTTTCATTTATTGTCAGATCAACTGCTTCATTCAAAGTGAACGTCTAACTTGTGGAGACAGTGCCAGGCGCTGGGGGGAGAGGACAGGATGGGCAGGAGGAGCACAGAGGACGGGCAGGCAGCCAGACTACTCTGTATGACATGACAGTGATGGACACATGTCATATACATTGTCCAAATCCATAGAAAGCACAGCTCCAAGAGGGGCCCTGGTGCACACTATGGCTCTGAGTGATGGACGATGTCCATGTCTGTCGATGGCAAGAGATGTACCCTCTGGTGGGGGAGTCGGTGGTGGGGGAGGCTGTGTGTGTGAGCTCAGGGGGTAAATGGGAAGCCTCTGTATTTTCTACTCAGTTTTGCTGAGAACCTAAAAGTGCTCTAAAAAATAAAGTCTATTTTTTAAAAAAAACATACGCCTGAAAGTCCTTCAGAATGCATTTCCCCCTACGTTTTCAAAATTGTTTATTAATAAAATACTGTATACTTATTTTAATTTTTAAGTCTTTGTAAACATCCCTCTGGTGATTGTATGATTTGTTTTCAAAATACTTCATTTTAAAAATTCTTTATTTTATTCTTTTTTATTTTTTTAAATTAATTTATTTTCTAATTATAGTTGACATACAATGTCATGTTAGTTTCAGACATACAACATAATGATTAGACATTTACATAATTTACGAAGGGATAGCCCCATAGGTCAAGCATCCTCCTGACACCGTACATAGTTATTACAATACTAGAGACCTGGTGCACGAATTCATGCACAGGAGGGGTCTGGTCGACCCACCTCGATGGGGGCAATAGGGGCAGGGCCAGCGGGGGTTGGGGGAGAGGATGTGGGCTGTTGGTCAGCTGGCCTGCCCCCTATCAGGGTGGGAGGGGCCAATCAGGGTCACAGTGGACGCCAAAGCAACAGGTCATTCCGGTCATTCTGGTCATTCTGGTCTTTCTGGTCATTCTGGTGTTCTAGTAGCTTGGCTTTTATATAGAGAGATTATTGATTTTACTTCCTACGCTGTACTTTACTTCTCTGTGGCTGTTTATATCTGGGAATTGTACTTCCTAATCCCCTCACCTTTTTACCATCTCCCAACCCAGCTCCGAGACCAGGGGACACCAAGTGTTCTGGGTGGGCAGGGTGCACATTCAGCTCAGCTCTCTGGGAAGTTTGCCCGCGGCCAGGGCAGACGCCCCCGATGCTGGCACCTCCTTGGTGTGTTTCAGTGACAGCAGCCGGGGCTCATGTGCGGGACACTGGGACTGAGCTCCTGTCCACAGCGTCAGGACCCCTGAGCCCAGGGAGAAGAAGATTCTCCCCCGCCCCTCAGCTCCCACCCGGCCCAATTGCTCAGGCTGATTCTTTCCAGAAGGGCACTTACAGGAACCCTGACAGTCCTTACCACCCACTCCAAGGTTCTGAAGAGCAGCTAAAAGGAATACACTCTTCCTTGCAGGAAATGAATTCATAATTATTTTTTCCTCACTTGCCAAATTGGGATCCCGAGGGCCTGGTACGACAGAGGAAAATACAGCTCCATTTGTAGTTGAACCCGTGTGCCCGGGGTGTGCGTGTGCATGCGTGTGAGAGGGGGAGCAAGCCTCTTCGTGGGGGGGGGTGGAGGGGGGGAGTCTGTCCTTGCGGCAAATCCACCCATCGGACCACTGCAGGCAAAGATGAAAGAGTCATCTGTTTTGCTTCAGCAAAAGGAACGTCATCCTAGAAGCTTTAAGCGTGTTCCCACAATGGGCTTTAATTATCAGAGGAGGTTGGCAATACATTTGCATTTTAATTAAGATTAATGAATCATGCATGATTCAGTGGGCCATTCTCGCTGTTGGCAGGGGAGTGAGGAGAAAGCTACCATGTTGGTGAGGGTTCATCAAGGTGACAACGTGTCAGGTCTGACACGGGAGAGGACCCCTCACTTCGGCTCCTCCCCCAGGCTCTGGGCAGCATTCTGTCCTCGGAGACGCCCGTAGTGGCTGCTCCTTGGCCATGTGACCTGAGGGTGCAGCTACACAAAAGCTCATCCTGTGGGGTATCAATAAATGTGACATTAAACAGACAAACAAAATCTACGGTTAAGTAAAAGGCAAAGAGAGTTGCGTGTGTTTCTAACTGCAGGACTTCTCAGAGCCTTTAAGATGCTCTGAGCTGTGCACAACGAATCCCGCTTCCTTTCAGCACGGAGGCTTTCTTTCCAGAAATCACCTTTGCCATTAGCTCTGTGTCCTCCAAACCAGGGAGCTGGCGATCCAGGCACACGCTCCTCCGCGGAGAGGTTAGGCTGCAGGAGCAGCACTGGTCATGCCCAGGGACGGACGCGTGGCGGCAGCACGGACATGCGTGCACAGAGACGGGGCTCCTGCAGGGCATCTCCACAACAGTCGGGGTGTCTGCCTGAACCTTTGCCTGACATCAGTGCTCTGTGCGGTGCGGAGGTGCCGGGAGCCGAGTGACGCCCACAGGTGGCCGCAGAACACACAGAGCATGCACGATGAGCTCGTCTCCCTGTGCCTCAGTTTCCTTCCCCGGGAAAGGAGGACGGCCGCAGTGGCCCCCCACAGGGCTGCAGGAGGTCTGAGCCAGCTGAGGTGCTGGCGCTCGGAGACCTCAGCGACCAGCCGTTAGATGGGAACGGGAAGGGGCGCGCCCCACTCTTAGAAATCTCCCACGTCTCTCTCCACCTGCAGATAATTGCCGAGCATACACTTCTGGGGGACACTTTCCTGTGGGGATGTGGGGGCTCGCTCTGTCTTCTCCCAGCTCCCAGCACTGCTGCGAGGGTGGGGGGAGCGGGGAGGGGTCAGCTGCACCAGACGTTCGGCCTTCGTGGTTGGACCTGCTCCTAAATCTCAGGAAGACTGGCCATGGGTGGTAGTTGTTGCCCATTAGAGAGTGACCTCCTCCCTCTGCGGGTGAGTGAGGGGTGTGATCAGGGTGCGGGGTGAGGAGAGGGGCTGGGGCTCTCTGTGCAGTAGGCCCGGTTCCCAGCAGCCCACCAGCACCTGCTGCTCCGGCTGGAGTGCCCGCTCTGGCCTCCGTCACTCCACTCCCGGAGAAAACCGAGGCTTGTGTTTGGGGTGATTAACGGTGTGTAGCTCAAGGTTCAGAGCTCTTTCTCTTTGCTTATGAACAAACAGAACTGACCCTCCATGATAGCGGCTGTGAGAGTAGTTTCCTATCGATGCGGCTTCCTGGAGGGCGGTGCTGGGAAGCATTGGGGCTGTGCCTGGTTCAGAGGAGGAAGGGCAGCGCTGACTGAGGGAGGCACCAGGGCCAGGAAGCCGGGGCTCCAAAATTGGCCCTGAGCCCCCGAGGGAGAGCGGGAGGCAGGACTGGCTCTCTGCTCTGACACCACCGTCCCCCCCCCCTCACGTTTCCCCATTCCAGCGCTTCCAGGGGGGCCGAGGAAGGGGTCATCCTCGCCTCTGTCGATCCACACATGATGCCCATCCCCATGTCCAGCCACACGCCGTTCACAAGCACCGCTCCTCCATAAGCCCCTCCACAGCGCTCTGCACCGGGAACGCTGGCCAACGCCTTCGCAGGTCTGGCTCCTTGGGCTCCTCAGGGCCACTCAGAAGGCACCTGGTCAGAGTCTGCTTCTGAGCACAGAGCCCCTGTGGCTGTTTCCCTCCGTCTCCTCCCTCCTGGCCTCCTGCTTTGCTGTTTTCGGAAATGGTCTCGTTTATGTTGCTGCACATCCATTGCCCATTGCTTCTCTATCACAGAAGCTTCAAGAGGGCGAGCACTCACCTTTCTGGCTTTTGATAGAACCCAGTGCCCAGAACACTGCCTGGCACATCGCAGGGAGGCCTGAGCACGCACTCCCGTGGCCGCTCCACGAGCAGGTCTCGACACGGCCTCACACCTTCGGGACAGCCCTGGTCAAGCAGTGACCGGAGCAGGCTCACCTGTGCCCAGGTAGGCAGGCCTTGCAGGGGCTGGACAGGTGGTACGTGGGGCAGAGGGTGAGAGCTAGAAGCGCAGCTTTGGTGGATTGGAACCTGTAGCTTTGTGCTCCCAGGGCTCAGCTCAGCCGTGTGTCACATCACTCAGCACAGGAACCAGACACCGGCCCCAGGCCAGCAAGCGAGATACTCGTCTTTGTACAAAATTTAAGGGGAGGCCCAAAATCCCACTAATAATACTTTAGGACAATCGTTTTAAAAAATCAAAAACGCGCAATTCACGCACTGGCCGGTGTGCTCAGTGGTTAGAGCGTCGGCCCGCCCACCAAAGGGTCCTGGGTTCAATTTCTGGTCAAGGGCACATATCTGGGCTGCTGGTTCAGTCCCCGGCCCCAGTCGGGGCACATGCGGGAAGCAACCAATCAATGTATCTCTCTCACATCCACGATTCTCTCTCTTTCAAAGGGATTTGATCCTTTTGAATTTTGCACAGCCCTAGATATAATCCCTTTTGAGAAAGGGGTCTTTGCTCCTGATTATAGGAGCACCGTGGAACGTCTGTAAATATGTTTTTATAATTCCGTGTAAAGTTGATGCACATTCACATGAAACCAGCCCACAGTACCTTCTGTCCAGGCCCACGATGGCGGTCAGAAGAATGGAGGGTGTGGGGAGGTTGGGATGAGTGTCTGTTGCCTGCAGGCCAGTCTGGTGCTCAGACCCAGGGTTAGGGAACCTTTTTTCTGCCAAGGGCCATTTGGGTATTTATAACATCCTTCATGAGCCATATGAAATTATCAACTTAAAAATTAGCCTGCTATATTTGGTCAAACATTTCATTAACTCACCCCTCATGCCTAGGCAGGGCCAGACCCACTGGTTTCTCAGGCTTTCGGGCCGGACATCTCTCACCCCTGCTTTAGACTCATTGCAAGTTGCCACTGCCAACACAAGACCAAAGTGTGTGACTTGTCAGTGTGCGGCGTGACATCATTAAGGACTGGTGCTGGCCTTGGCGTCTAGCCCCGCCTCGGAGCCTTGGAGCCTCGGAGAGCTGAGCGTGGCCAGCCTGCGAGGCCAGCCTGGGCCTCGCTCCGAGAACTGAGCGCAGTCAGAGCCGACGGGGGCCCGGCAGCCTGGGCGTCGCTCTGAGAGCTGCTGCTTTCAAACTATAGAGACTTGGGATTTCAACAGAGACCGTCAGCCATTTAAATCTCTGGCTGTTACAGAGAAAGCTGGCTGACCTCTGATCTAGGAGTTGAGTTCCCTTTATAATCTTTGCACAGCTGTCTCGGAACTTTGGAGACGTCTGTTTCACTACAGACGATCTTTCCCAAGCTGATTAGCCGCTCATTAGAAAGGGGCGGAAGCCAGAAGAGGAGGCGGCAGAGGCTGCACAGGGGCCGACCGAGAAACTTAGTAACTTGGGCACCAGGTTCCCATTGGAAGCTGAGAGCCAGGGAGCAGCAGGTGGGCGGGAAAAGACAGGTCTTTTTGTCACCGTCTCTGTTTCTGACCTGGCCGAGAAAATGGACAAGCACAGAGTGTGGAGCTGGAGAAAGGGTGTTGGAGGGATTTTTTTGGCCTGTGCCACCTTTTGTGTGGCACTACCCCCCACTCTGTGCTGGCAGCTGTAGTCTCTACCCCAGCTTCCCCACATCGAGCACAGGTAACAGACCTTGGGAATCAGGAAGTCACAAAAAGTGATGATAGTGGGAACAGCACAGACACAGGAGCAGAAAGCAAGCGTAGAATCCTAGAATGTTTCTGTCTCACTTTCTCTCTCCCCCTCCCTCCCTGCCTTGGACACTCTCTCCGAAAAAATCAATGGGAAAAAAAATATCCTTGGGTAAGGGTTAATGACGACAACAACAACAAAAAATAAGTACACATTCATGATGAACAAAATACCCAACTTTTAAACAAAGGCAGGCTCCAACCGTACCCCAGGGGCCCGGCATCCGGCTGGTGCTGCCCCCATTCCACAGGCACCCGCTACCTCCCAGGTTTCCTTGGCAACAGCCCAGGGAGGGGGATCCCTGCCAGGAAGCACTGGCTTCCAGGGCTTCCTACAGAGGGAACACCACTCCGTGGAGACGAGAAAGTCCCTCCGCCCGGAATTTCCCAGAACCGTCCTCAGGTCTCAGGAAGAGAGACTCAGACCCGCGCTGCCTGGAGGAGAGCTAAGCAGGAAGCATTTTCCAGCACGCTGCCCCTGGGCATAATTATTTGGGAAGTCGACCATTAGTAACGAGAAAGCAGACATTGTCACAGTGCGTTGGCCTGCATGTTCTTCGTTGAAGGTCCTTGCCAATCGCCGATGCCACTGAGGATCGATCTGAGGGGAAGACGCAAGTTGCTTCCAGATTCCTCAGCTGGGAAAGCCCCTTCCAACAGCAGCTGCTGTGCTTGCCTGGGGGAGGGGCCTGCCAGCTGTGGGCCCGACGGGAAATAGATGTACATTCAAATCGGGTCCCTTGGGGAGCATTTCATAAAGGGACGTTTGCAGGAGTGCAGACGGGCCTTGGGCCGTAAGACAGAACCAGGGGTCGGGGGTGTCCGGCCTTGCTCGGGAGGGGGCTTGTGTCTGACCCTAGACCTGGGAGGGACAGTACTGACCTTGCAGCACAGGTAGGCAAGCCCTTGGAGGGCAGGTGTCAAC
>NW_005871730.1:274330-277550 GCF_000147115.1 Myotis lucifugus | reverse complement strand
AGAGGTGCCCCGGAGTCTCGTCTGAGTGGCCTAAAGTGTTTCTGCTCACAAACCCTTTGAGAGAGGTCTAGAGGCTGGACAAGAGCGGACCCAGGGAACTCCTGCGAGAGCTCTTTGGAGCCCCCCCCCCCCCCCCCGCCATCCCAGCGGGGTGGGGCATTTGCTGAGCTGGGGGCCAAGGGCGAGGGTGGACATCACGTCCACAGAAGCCCTAGGAGGTCAAGGTTACCCTGCAGGGACCTGGGAAGGGGACCTCCTGGCAGGCAGAGCTTTCCGGGGGTGAAGGGGCTGCAGCCCCAACTCAGGACCTTGACAGGGGGGCTGTCCTGGGGCCTGCAGTCACGGCTAGGCTGCGGCTCTCTGCAGTTGGTCTGCGTCCATTCCCCAAAACAAGCAAAGAAAAAGCCACCTGAGGTTCAAAGTCAAGGATGAAATGCCTCTGAAAAAGGACCCATGTTTACACAATAACAGTAACGAGTGCAGAAGCTCAGCCCATGCCCAGCAAGGCCGGGACTCACTGTCCCCGAGGCCGGAGCGCTGCGTGTGGCTCAGGGCCTGCTCCACCAGGCGAGGAGGCAGCACGGGGGGCCCGAGTCCTGCCCCACGGCCACACAGTGAGATGCCTGGGAACCTGAGCTGGGCCTGCTGGCCCTCCCACCCTGGCCGGTTCTGCTCCCCACAGGGACCCTCTTTGAGGCAGGTCGTTGTCATAATATCTGACAACAAAGTAAGGCTATGGGAGCCCAGTCTGCAGTAAACTTTCATTCTTCTGCCTGGATGCACGGAATCCCTGGGCCGGGAAAGAGACATCTGTCTCTGCGCCCATCTGGTCTGGAGCCACGCTGGTTCTGGCCTCCGCAGCCACCTCCCTCTGCTTCTTCCGGTCACGCATGACACCGACCCCGGCCGGCACAGCCTGCAGCTCCTCCAAGACGTTTTGCACTGGCATGACCTTGTTGCATTTATCCTGTTACCACAGAGGCTCAGACTCAGGGACACACACAAACACTCACATGCATAGGCATGCACGAGCACACAAGCACATGCGCACACGCACACGCACACACGCACCCACAGGCAGCATTCTGCACATGTCCACTCGGCATCATCATGGGGCAAGCATAGCTCTCAACACAGCCGGCACGGGTGATATCAGGTTGGCTCTCATGAGCCTCCCGGGTGGCCCCACGACTGCATGGGTCAGGGCTGAGAGAGCAGAAGCCCTTACTGAGGGTGAGACCCCTGGCTCATGGCAGAGGGACCAAGGCACTGAGGTTCTGGCTTGCAGCAGCCCCCAGACGGGAGGAAACAAAGGCCTACGGCTGTCCTCAGCCTCGGCTGGCTGTGCCCACGCGGGACACAGGGTGAGTACACTCCTCTGCCCTGAGGGCGGGCTTTGATCCCTGCAGGCATCTCTCCCTGTGGTCACCTGTCCCTGTGGTCACCTGTTCCTGTGGTCTCCTCTCCCTGTGGTCACCTGTCCCTGTGGTCACCTGTCCCTGTGGTCTCCTCTCCCTGTGGTCACCTGTCCCTGTGGTCTCCTCTCCCTGTGGTCACCTGTCCCTGTGGTCACCTGTTCCTGTGGTCTTCTCTCCCTGTGGTCATCTGTTCCTATGGTCACCTCTCCTGTGGTCACCTCTCCCCTGCTTTCACTTCTGTCCCCTCAGTCACTTCTCCCCCTGCGGTCCTGCTGCCAGGGGCTCGCCCACCTGGCCCTGTTGGTCAACAGCGCTGTCCCTGGCTCTCAGGCACCTGACCTGTAGTCACACAGGCCAACACCAACTGGTGAGCTGGACATTGTCTGAGTCATGACCCTCTCAGACCCCAGCTTCCTCCTCTGCAGCCAGGGGACAAATATTTGCTCTTGGTGGCTGTGGTGACTGAGTCAGAGCACATGGGATGATGGGGTTTCTGTGCCTCCATGTGTCGGGTCTGTGCACACACATGTGCAAATGTGTGCAGACACACCACGGAGCAGCCCACTCCAGGTTAGACCCCGTCCAGCCTCCGGCCACCTTCCTGTCCCCCTGGCCTTCTCAGAAAAGACGCTTGGAAATGTGCATCGCACTGGGGTGAAGCAGGAGGAATCGGGGTGCCAGGGCCCATGGTGAGCCTTGGGGTGCAGGCCCAGCCCAGTGCCCTCTCTTCTGCTTTCTGCAGGCCGAGCCCCGGGCTCACCTGCCTCACCTGGGCACTGGGTGCGTGACCATGTGTGACAGCTGGCGCTTGCTCTACCCACACGGGATTCTGCACCTGCTCGCCGGGCTGCTGCACCTGCGGACTATGCTCAGCATTGGGTCTGTCACCCACAAGGCATGTCCCTGCTGCTCCCAGCTGCTGGTGGCTGTGAGGCCCCTCCTCCTCCCTCGGGCCTCCTGGGGAACCTCCTGCTGTCCCCGACCTGTGGCACGGGCCATGTGCCCTGCCCAGTCCAGGGAGGGGTCTCCGGCCACTCTGAGCTCAGGGGAGACGAGGAAGAAACCTTCCTTAGGGAGTGACAATGACTGCCTCTGGCTGCCTCAGAGCAGACGGGCCCACTGAGGCACCAGGGGCTGAGCCAGAGCCGCTCATCATGCTCCTGTCCCCGGTCTCGGCCCATCACTCACATCCACGCCCGTCCCACCTGTGTGAACCGCCGAAGAGCAGCTTTCGTGGGAACAGCAGTGGGGTGCCCATACCCTGCCCCCCAGGCACCGTCACCTGCTTCCAGGCCTTTGCTGGCTTCTCTGGAGTGGGAGCCCCATCCTACAAGGAGGCCTGATTAGGGGTGCTGCCCTGAGACCTCCCAAAGGCTCTCCCAGGCACCACATGTGTCCAGGGATCTGGCTGAGTGGGGAGGGGCCCAGCGCTCCTCGCTGGGTTAGGGCTCCAGCCCCGCACCCGCTGCTTTGCTTTCCTTCCGCACCCCGTGCCCTTGTGACTTTCTGCCCTGCACTCGCTCTGCCCACTTGGGCCAAACCACTTCCCTCTTGTGCTTTCATTTCCCTTCTCCCAAGTAACAAGGCACCTGCCCTCACCCGGAGGGACAGGCCCTCCCCAGGGCAGCAGCGGGCCTGGCCCAGGGAGCGGAGCTTTCGGGATGCAGTGTCCTTCCTAAGAACCAGGCAGGAGAGGCACCACTGGCCCAAGGGGACGGACTCGGGGCCACACGTCTGGCTGCAGGGGCACCACAGCCTGCCTCTCTTGCACCCCGCCCGGGCCTTGGCTGCCGCAGCCCCAC
>NW_005871730.1:254671-274164 GCF_000147115.1 Myotis lucifugus | reverse complement strand
ACACATTCCCTGCAGTCCCACCAGCTGGCCCCTGAGTCCCACCTGGCCGGCCCCGGCGTCCCAGCCGACCAGGACAAGTACCGCTCAGCAACCTGGACCCCAACCACTAGGAGGTGGGTGAGGGTCTGGCTGGCATCCTAGCGTGAGCCTCTTGCCCCAGCCCCACACCCAGCCCTGCTGTAGCCATTGGGGAGAGTGCTGGCCCTGACAAAGGCCACCCATCCTCAACCTCCTTGCTAGGCCGCTTCTGGGTGGGGGCCAGGCATTCCCGTGCCAGGCTCTCCACCTCCACCCAACGCTCCACTAAACCCTCCACGGGTCAGGCCCTGGCTCAGCTGCCTCCACCCTGCAGGGCAGCCCTCCCCGGGCCCTCCCCAGGCCAGCTGGCTGCTCCCTCAGCCCTAAGCCCTGAGCCTGGGTGCAAGGCTGCCCTCCCAGCGGGTGGCTGAGGTCCCCGCCAGCCCAGGGGGAGCCCCTTCAGCCATTTCCCAGATGGAGCCTGGCTCACGGGGGCTGGTTCTGTCCCCCCGCCCCCCCAGCAGCACCACAGGGATGGACACAGCCATTTGGTCTGTCTGGGCAGGGTGGGGCGCCCTGTGTCCCCAGCCCTGGGTCCAGCCTTCGGACTCACAGCCCAGGCCCATCTTGACCCGTGTCCCACAGGAAGTTGTGTATGTGCCATGTGGGTGGAATCTCACTTCCCTCAGAGATTCAGGGGTTATAGAGGCCTGGCTTCGGGCTTCGCAAGGAGGAAGGGGAGTCAGCAGGGTGGTGTCCTGTTTCCTGTGCGCCCGCCCCCCGCCCCCCCCCAAGGCTCCTGGCTCTCTAAAGATGGCTCTGCTCACAGCAGGAGTGTCCGTTTCACAGCAGAAACATGAGTGCGGGAAGGAGAGCCGGGCCTCTGGCCTTGGAGCAGGAGAGGGCAGGGGACAAGGCCCATTGTGGAGCCGCCATGGCAGGAGGGGATGAGGCTCCAGGCCGGCTGCACCACGCGTTCCCACCAGGACACCTGGCCGAGGCTGTGGGTCCTCGCTCCTTCAGAGGCGGGACTTGCCTGTCCTGTGGCTGCTGTATCAAATACCACAGACTGGGGAGCGGGGCGGGGCTTATGCAACAGAAACACATTCTCTCCCAGCTCTGCAGGCCCAAAGCCCCAGATCCAAGTGCCAGCAGGGCTGTGCTCCAGGGGAGGGTCCTTCCTGCCTCTTCCAGCTCTTGCAGCTCCTGGTGGCCCCAGGCATCCCTGGGCTTGTGGCAGCATCACCCCAATCTCTGCCTCTGTTTTCACACAACCTGCTTCCCTCCAGGTCCCTCTTCTTATGAGGCCACCAGTCCTGTTGGATTCATGGTCCATCCTGGTGACTTCAGCTTAACTTGCTTGCATCTAAATGAATACCTTGGCACACAGGCCTCACACATCAGCTTTGCCTGCCACCCCTTCACCACATCCTGCTGGGACCACTTGCTCCAGCTGTGTCTGGCCCAAGGCTGTGACCAGCCCCCATATCACTGGGTCCTGAGGGTCTTTCTCCTGCCACCACTGCTGGGGTGCATGTTGGGATACATCCCCCCACCCCCCCCAGGACCCACTTTGCATTCTATTCACAAAGGCCAAGCTTCACTGCTCCCCTCTCCCTCCAGCCACCAGCCTTGTGAGCTGCCATGTCACTCTTGGCACCAACCCTGCAACTGGGAACTGCATGCACCTCTTGGTCCCCTGAGGCTTCCGGGCAGGGTGGCTATGGTGGGCAGCGCCCCTGACCTCTGACCTGCCCTTGACCTCTCCCTGCACCACCCCAGCAGGGCTGGGAGCTGCGTGTGCCCTGAATTCCCCGCGGCCGATGGCACACCGTGCCCATGAGAGGCGATAATCACCGCCTGACTCACAGCAAAGACTATTGGGCTGGCGTGCCTATTTCAGGAAAATTAATTATACCCCACACAGAGAGGGAACTCGCCCATTAAACGTCTTAAATGCACTGGCCCGGATGCCACAGCACAGCCTGCCCGAAGCAAGGAGCACGGGGGAAGAGGGGGGAGTGGGCAGAACCTTCAGGAGCCCAGGGGTCTGGAGAGCTCTCAGGTGCCGGGAGCAGGACTCCAGGCCCTGCCAGGTGGGCCCCTGTACCTGCCATCCATCTATCCACTTGCACCAACGGCGTCCCACTGGGTAACAGAGCCTATCAGCTGGCTCAATGCCCGGGGCGTGGAGGGGGTATTGAGGTTGGGGGGGCTGGGCTGAGCTGACTAAAGAACCCGGCTGGCCCTGGTGTGCCTGCGAAGGCTCTGCAGCTTGGAGGAGAGGTGGCCCACGCATGGGGAAGCTCTCCCTATGCCCCACCCCAGAGTCACCTTCTCTCCCCCACTTGCTCTTTGGGGTCTTCTGGTTGCTCAGCAAGAGAAGGGGGACAGCAGGCGTGTCCAGCGACCAGGGCTGGGAGCCAGGCTCCCCTGACCCAGGCTGAAACACCAGCCCCAGACCTCTGGGCCCTGCCTTCCCCATCAGGCAGGGGTTGAAACACACATTGGCATCCGGGTTGCAAATGACAGGGACAACCTTCATAATAAAAACAGCAGCTCCTGTTGCCCGGAGTCCCCAGGGACACATTCCTCTGTGCCTGCTGTCACGGTCCTCAGACAGCCCGGGGCACGTGCTGCTGTGATCTGTGTGGCAGGCAGAAGAAGGGCTGGAGGGGTTACAGCCAGGCCAGGTAGGGAGTGTAGCCAGGGAGCCGCTGCCTCCACCCACAGCCGACTGCTCAAGCGAAGTCCCTCATGTGGTTTTCAAACTTTGTGGTTATTGGTATCATAAAAATAAATCCTATATGATCACTGCTCTAGAAAACATGAAAGTGGGTGGCTTCATTGAAGTCCACAGCGCGGTGTGGCTGTGTGTCCAGAGTCTGACCAATGGGAAGTGGACAGCGGCAGTGTGGGCCGCGCCTCCCTCTCCATGAAGACCCAAGGAGTAATTAAGACACAGTCAATCGCTCTCCCAAACCTCTGAGAACGTAGATCTTCTCAACATTGGGGTAGGCAGAGATTTTGTAGATAGGACACAGAAAGCACTAACCATGCAAGATAAAATAGTAAGGTGGACTTTATAAAAGTGAAAACCTTCAACTCCACTCTTCAAATGAAAGGCAGTGCCCTAGCTGGTTTGGCTCAGTGGATAGAGCATCAGCCTGGGAACTGAAGGGTCCAAGGTTCGATTCTGGTCAAGGGCACATGCTTGGGTTGCGGGCTCGATCCCCAGTAGTGGGTGTGCAGGAGGTAGCCGATCAATGATTCCCTCTCATCATTGATGTTTCTCTCTCTCTCTCCCTTTCTATCTGAAATCAATAAAAATATATTTAAAAAAAAAAGAAAGGCAAACCACCAATGGGAGAAATATTCTGTGTGTGTGTGTGTGTATATATACATATAGGTGTACGTGTATATATCTATTTATATAGGTTCTAGAGGCCCAGTGCACAAGTTCACGCATGGTGGGGGTCTGGCCGGCCCCGCCCCCAATTGGGGGGGGGCGATTGGGGGTGTGGCTGGCCAGGGGGAGGGGCTGAGGGCGGTAGGCCAGCTGGCTCTGCTCCCTGGTCGAACTCCAGTCAAACTCCCAGTCGAGGGGACAATTTGCATATTAGCCTTTTATTATATAGGAAGGCATGTGTATATATGTATACAAACATATATTATGTTTGTATACTTACATATATTATGTAAGTATACACACATATATGATGCAGAATATATAAAGAACTCCTACAACTCACTAATAAGAATTTAAAAAACCCAATAAAAATTGCCAAAGACTTAAATAAACTTGGAAAATAGAATGGCCAATACACACATAAAAAGATGTTCAGCATCACTGGTCACCAAGAAAATGCAAATTCATGGGAAGACAGCACTACAGAGCAGCTAGGATGGCCAGAGACCGGCACTGCCCAGTGCTGTGAGGGTGTGGGGCCCCTGGATTCAGACGCCGTGGGAGGAGTATGACCTGCTGCAGCCACACTGGTGACAGCGTGGCAGCTCCGTATGAAGTTAGTGGCTGTGATTCCTCATGATGCAGCCATTGATCTACCTCTGTCACCCACAAGAAATGAGACAGGGCCACGCAAAGACTCACTCACAAAGGTTCACAGCAGCTCCATTTGCAAAAGCCCCAAACTGGACACAACCACAACATCCATCGGCAGGTGGGTGACTAAGCAAAGCCTGGCCCATCTGCACCGTGGAACACGACTCAGCAGTCAGAACGACTCAGCCGGTTATACACGCAGCACCTGGGCGAGTCTCCGCCTAGTTATGCCAATGAAAGATGCCAGACACACTGCGTGACCATTCGTAGAGAATTCTAGAAAATGCAAACTAATCTACAGTGACAGAGAGCAGGCCAGCAGCTGCCTGGTGCCAGGAGAGCGGGAAGGGTCCTCCACAGAGGCCAGGCTTTCGGGGTGACAGAGACGTCCTGAGTGTTGGCTGTGGTGGCGGTCACAGAGGCCTGTAGGTTGTCAAACCTCATTGAACTATTCCCTTAGGACAGGTGCGCTTTACTGTATGCCAACGACTCCACTGCAGGCTGGTTCATTCTGGGGTCTGCAGTTTCTGGGGGGCTCACATGCCCTGTCCCTCACAGCCTTCTGTCCTCAGTCCAGTGGGCCCTGGGGACCCGGGCCCTTCACTTATCCCCTTACTTGCTGGAAACAGACATACTCCGTGAAAAAGAAAAATATTTCTCCTCGGATTTAACAACCACAACAAAACCCCAAAGCTTGCCCGCTGGGCAGTCGGCTGGCCTGGGGTTCATGGCTTCCGCCCACCACACAGCTCTCAACGCAAAGGGGAACAGAGCACTCTGGCCAGCTGGGCTTCCTGAACGCTTAAGTCCTTTCTATTTCTTACAGAGATCCCCTGCAAGTGAGTGAAACAGTGATCATTAGAGAGGAGTGAGTCACACTGAGACCCCAGGAGTTCCCCTGAGGAGGGGAGTTGCACAGGCTCGCTCCCCCTCCTCTCGTTCTTCCCCTCTCTCCCTCCCCCTCCACTGCCCTCCCAGCTACATAACCCTGAGCCCGGATTCCAGGCCCCTCGGCTTCCTGTTCTCTTCTCCCAGCCTGGACAGTGGCCCCCAGAGCCAGACCTCGGAAACCTTAGGGGGCCCTTAAAGAACTCTCCACCCTGGGCTCGCTCTTTGAGACCCTCCCCCAAGATCGAAGGCCACGCCACGGGGCAGCCCTGACCACAGAAACACCCGGTATCATTCTGGAAGGAAACCCAACAGGCCAACGCTTTTTCTTCCACCCCAAACAAGTCAGTTCCTCTTAACTCAGATTCGGTTCCTGCCTCTGAGTGAGGTGAGCCTCATCTCCGCCTGGAACTCCCCTCACGCTCCATCCTCACTGTCCCAGGGCCCCTCCACCCAACCAATCTCCCCCCCCTCCGTCCCCCTCCTTTCCCCCTCCCGCAAGCGGGTCTCAGTCTCGAGCTACCACAGCTCTGGACGTCCAGAAGGACTTCCTCCTGAAAGCAGGGTGCACGCCAGCACACATGGCCCACGGCCCCGCAGCAAAAGGGCCACACGCGCTCCCCTGGGTGTCGGGCCCGCTGGGCTCAGCTCCACCTGCACTAGCAAGGACTCAGGCAGCCGCCTTGTCTGCAGCGGTCACTACGCCAGGCTGTCCCCAGGCCCTCAACAGAGGCATCAGGAGGAAGAAAACCTCAGAATCCCCCAGTGCCCGCCATGTGTGGTCATGTGCAGAGGGAGGTGCCATCGCATGCTCAGCCTTGCCACACCCCGACAGGAACGGACACATCCACAGCGTCAACATCTTGTGAAATGCCCGGCAGGTGCGGTCATCCACGGCAGAGACGTTGGCAGAGCGAGACGCAGGTGGTGGGGCCCAGAGTGGGGGTCGCTTGACACACATCTGGCCCGCCGAGTCCCACCGCCACACTGAACCCCATAGCCACGTCGGCCCCTCTTCATCTGCGGGAGAGGACGTGGCTCGAGAGCAGACCAGTAAGCCTGGGACGGCATGCCCGAATCCTGCAAGGTCCCTGCAAGGCTCCCTGAGCAGGGCATACATTTCCAACTGAGGATTCTAAGAAGTGTTATTTATTAGTAATGATGATAATAACACCAATCGTGACACACCGTAAGCCCCAGAAGAACCAAGCAGGTGAGCACGGAGTCCCTTAGCTCCCAGCTATTTGCCAGGAGCCACAGGTGCCCAACGGAGCTCGGTGCTGGGTGGGGGTGTGATCCGATGGGCCCCACAGGAGCGGACCACCTACTTCAGGAGCCGAGATACACATCAAGTTCTCCCTAGTTTACAAGACTCTACGTCCCAAACAGTAACTAGATTTCCCTTTATTCTTCGCAGCAGGCAGAGCCTGGGTCCTGCTCTCCAGGCCGTGGTCACCAAGAGGCTGAGTGCTGTGTGGGCCACACAGGAGCGAGGCCCAGCACTGGCGTCCGCAGGGGCTCAGTGAGCTTTCCTGGGTGTGCGAGGTCTGCTTGGCCTTCCTGTCAGAAGCCCACCCCACAGTCCCTCAAGGCACTGCGAGCCACAGCTCAGTATATGATGTTGTAACTGTTGTCAATCAAGTAGCCCTGATAACAACCCTCCTCATTGGCTGGGCCTCCTCCCCAAAACTGAGATCCCACTGGCCTCTCAGACCCACTGGCTGCATTGAAGCAACACTCAGGCTTGTCATCCCACACATACAGGCTTGGAAACATATTCTGAGTTTTCACAAATTCCCTGCGCATCTGCCTCCTACGGCGCCTCTCCTCCATGCTTTCGCTCACTCAGCCCTCTCCCCGGAGCCCGGCTCTCAGGAGGAAGCTGCTGTGCATTCCTGGGCATCTCCCCCAAAAGGGCCTTCTTTTCATCGTAGTAAAATACACACAATACAGAATTTACCATCTCGACTATTTTTAAGTGCGCAGGTCGGTGGCATTAGGTACATGCACACTGTTGTGCAACCACCACTACCATCCATTTCCAGAACTTTCCATCCTCCCAAAACTCTGCCCACTCTCCTTTCTGTCCCTCGGAGCGACTCCTCCGGGGCCTCAGGGAAGCGGAGTCACACAGCCTTTGTCCTTTGTGCCTGACTGTGTCCTGAGCATGATGCCCTCCAGGCTTCTCCACGTAATACGTCAGAATTTCCTTTTTCAGGCTGAATACCATCCCATTGTGTGCATGGACCACATTTGCTGATCTAGTCGTCCTTGGAGGGACACGTGGGGAGCTTCCACCCCTTGGCTGTTGTGACTAATGCTGCCACGAACAAAGGTGTGCAGGATCTGCTCCCACCCCTGCTTTCAGCTTGTGTGTCTGTGCCCAGAAGTGGGATTGCTGGACCATATGGTGATTCTGTTAACTTGCTACGGATCAGCCAGACTGTCTCCAACCAGCAGCACACGGCAGTTCCAATTTTTCCCTTGCCAACGCTTATTTTACAAAATTTATTTTTTATAATGACCATTTGAGTGGGTGAGAAAAATTAAAAACTTTACCAAAAAATATTTTCCAGGTGCAGGATGAAGAGGATCCTTTGTTGTGTAGGTGGCCACGTCTGCCCTCCTGCTAGGTGGCAAAGCCAACTTGAACAGACCAGGAAGTCTGGCTGTCAGTCTTCCGAATCCCTGACTTGTCAGTGGGTTCAGAGACCATCAAGAGGAAGAGGAGTGAATGGTGCCTGGGAAGAACCAGCTGCGAACAGACATGGGTGTTTGGAGGTTCAGTGGATTAGCAGAGCCTGCCCCCCAAGAAGGGGCCTGAGAGCCTGCGAGGCCTGGCACACACCCTCAATGCCAACCTCAGGCCACTCCTCTCTGTACCCTGACCACCCTGTGCCCACACCACTGCCAGGTGAGGGGAGTGGTGTCTGCAGCTAGGTGCTGCCAGTTCTTTGCGGCCAGGCTGAATGCAGGAGTTGGCACCAGGCCCTCTTCTTTCGATCTGAGCCATCAATGAGCCTGGAGGACTTGGCCTCTTAGTGAAGCGGCTGGAAGGTACGCCCCAGAGAACCATGGGAAAAAGTCAAGGTTTTTCCCTCCAATATTTTATTTAAATATTAAATTAAAAAACATACATCCACTAATCATTTGGCATACATTTGTCATGTTAACATAAGAAACAAAATAATTCAGTTATAGTAAAAAAACAACAAACCAACCATATACATCTTAATCAGATCACAGAGTGCCTTTGAACGGCTACCGCATTCATTCGGGAACAGCACTGTGGAGAAACCTATAAAACACACGTCACACACACTTAAACAAGACACACACCTTGACTTACAGCAACGAGAAAGAAAACCACGGTGAACGTAAAGTGCTTGTCATTGTTCTGAGGCCTTTGATCTCTGGGTTAGAACAGAACTGATTTTCAAACGGGAAACTGGTTCTGTTGCTGTCTCTGTGAGGAGGCAAAGGCCCATGACCCCAGGTTCTCTCTGTCCCCAACCTTCCTTACAAGTCAGCGGAGGCCTCGGAGAGTTCTCAGCGGCCAGGCGCAAGGACAGTCCTCTGCCCCCATCATTGAAGCAGCCACAGAGCAGCAGCAGTGGCGGCAGGAAGGACAGTAGCAGCAAGCTGGGCAGGCGCAGACGCAGGGCCAGCAGCGGCCGTGTCCTCTCTGGGCCACCACCTCCCCGCCCTCCAGAAACTCCGGTGATCTTTGGCTTTTATAAATGCCGACCTTCCCCTGCCATCATTACCTGTTAATACTGAGGGTGTAAGAGCCAAGAGAGCTGAAGGCACCTGGGGGTAAAGGACCAGTGCGGACCAGGCAGAGGGAGCACGCAGTAGCGTCCTCCTGCACTCAGAGGCCCATGGCCACCTGAGCCACCACCTGGGTCTACCTGCCAGGTAAGGGCAACTTGTCTCCCTCCTCCACACGGACCTGGTGTAGCACTTTGTAACATTGCCAGAGGGGAATTTAAACCAGGAACACAAAGGTGTAGTAAAAAATATAAAAAATAAGTAGTGTCTGTCTATTATACACATATACAGTATTTGCTTAAAAAGGAACAAAGCTTGAACAATAATGACCTGACCTCTCATTCCGTTTTCTTGAACAAAAGCCTAACAGGTATGGGCCTGGGGAAGGTGGGGCTGTCCGACAGTGACCCGTGAGTGCAGGCGGTCGCCGCCCACTGTCCGTCCCAGCCTCACTATATTGCACATCCCCCAGTCAGTTGTTCTTTTTGGACCCTGATAATGAAATGCGTAAAAACGTAATTAGCAGCGGAAATAAGATGTTCGGCAGGAGGTAACTTCCCTCGCAGGCACCCAGGCCCTGTGCCAAGTGCCAGGACAGAGCCTACCCGCCCCTTTGAGGTTCTTTCTCGTGGCTCCTCCGAAGACTCCTGGAATCGACCACCAAGCAGTCCATAAAACTCCCATCTAAAACAAGAAAAAGTGAGCCTGTGTTCTGACTTCAAGGGAGAGAATTCCAAGAATTTGCAGATTATCTTCTCCTGGGCTGGCCATTAGAGCTTTCTAAAAACTTATGTATAAAGCACAAAGTTCACAGCTTTCATTCGAAGCACAAATGTTTCAGGAAGTGGAACTGTTCATTAAAAAAGGATGCTACTCAACCCCGCACGTGCACACACGTGGTGGAGGTGCACACACTTGTTCCCACGGCGCGTGGCTCACACTGTGGCTTTGTCCAAGGCAGTGCCCTCCGTGACCCGACGCGCCCATGGACGAGGGAGCTGTTGGTCCCCCCCTGCCGCCACCTGACCCACGGTGGCGCTGGCCTGTGAGCGGGGCCGGCACTGTCCTCCGTCTTGTCGCTTCCCTCCTTCTCCCTCCTGTCCACCCACCCCCACAACACACCCTCAATTATTATTTTTCTTCAGAAACTTTCCAGTCCCTACTCACAGCAGCAGCTGTTCAGTGCAAGGAGAAAATAAAACAAAAATAAACTAAAAAGCCAAAACACCAAACGTATTGCTTGTTTTGCTTCTCAGAAGTTATTGGCTTTGAGTCCGGAATCGCCTTCACATACTCTTGAGATTATTGCTTCGAGGAGTCAGCAGCCCATGCAGGAGGAGGGTGGCGTGGTAGCCCTCACTGCACCAGGACAAACGTGCCCAGCTGGCCTGAGGTCAGGTCCTCCATCTCACAGTCCCCCTGCGGCAGCCCCATGGGGTCGAAACCCGAGGGCAGCATGGCGAAGTGCGGCTGCAGGGGTGTGGCGGCAGGGAGGGGTGCCGTGGCAGTGCTGATGTGCAGGTGGGTGTCCAAGAGGTGGGCCGCTGAGGCCACCGGGGAGACCCCGGCCTGGAGGAGGTGGGGTGGCAGCAGCGGGCCAGGCCCCAGCCCCAGGTCCTTCTGGAGTCCCGACACAAGGAGGGCACTGTCACAGGGGGCCAGGACCAGCGGGACTGGGGGCAGCTGGGGAGCCGGCTGGCAGCTGGGCGGGGCTGCTGGGTGGTGCTGTAACTGCAGCAACCTGGAGGGACACGAGCAACAGGGAGGGCAACAGGTCACTGCCAGCTCTGAGCGCTGCTTCTCCCGACAAGTTCCACCCGGCCAGGCTCACACACCATCGGCTTCCACGCCCCATGGAAGTGCCGGCTGGAGCTGCCCAGAACACGAAATGCTGTGCGTGACTAATCCCTGAGCAATTCCTGACATTTCCATTCTGTCGTGTTTTTACAGCAGCTCGGAGATGCCAGCCAGAGGTGACATTCTTATTCATGCCCCCTCCATCCCCCACTTACAGGCTTCAAAGTGACAAACCTGACTGCTCCCCACCTCTGCCACCATCTGCGGGAACAAGGCCCACAGATCTCCCCACACTTGGGGTAGGGAGGCACACTCATCTGATCACATGGAGAAGGGGGAGCTTAGGAAACAAGGTTGCTCAAGAAATCCCAGTGGACCTGAGTGCTACCAAGGTCACGGGCGACTAGTGCAGAGCAGGCATACCTTTGCTGGTGCAGCACCTCCTCCAGCAGGCTCCTGCCCTCCCGGCTGCTGGCCCCGCTGCCATGTAGGCCCGGGCTCTGAGCGGGCAGCTGGAAGGCGCTCAGGCCTCCCCGAGTGGCCCGGCTGGAAGAGGGCTGGCACACCTGGCGAGCCAGCCCCTTGATCTTGTTCAGGCCCAGAAACCCTTTGGTCCTCGTGTTCTTCCTCAGCTGCTGCCGAAAGGCTTTCAGGCCTGGGGAGAGGCAGATGGAGATGGTCTATGGCCCTCCATCCCCAGCCCAGGACCAGCAGCCCAAGGCTGGGCTGGGGTTCCCAGATGGAGGGGAGGAGGGAGGAGGAACGGGCAACATGAAAATGATGGATAAAAGGACTGGTATGCTTTCCTACAGGGCTGAGGGTGCTCTCTGGTCATCTAAATACTTTCCATGACCCCTCCACCCCCCATGCAAGGTTAGGAAGTCATCTTTAAGGTTGGATTTGGGGCAGCAGTTCCAGCACCAAATAGGCATGCATCTGGGCAGACTGAGATCCTCTGTGGAAGGGCAGAACAGTGCCACGGAACTAGGGAGGGAGCTCAGGGCCCCCAAGCCCTGGGTGGCATGGTGGGAGCCCAGGCAGCCAGGTGTGGAGGGTCCCTCCCTGGCCCCAGCCCTCTCTAGGGCAGGAGCTGCAGCTTGGCACCCAAGTGTCTCTTGAGCTTCTAAGACCAGCCTCTAGAGGCCAGGTGACTTTGTCCCAGGACACCAGGCTGTCCAGAACCCGGTGGCCCCTTCGATCTGCTCAGGGAGCATTGCTGCTCGACCCAGGCCCGGCTAGGGGATGGGGGAACCTCTGCCATCCAGGACAAAGGGACACCTGCCAGGCACACGGCATCTGGAAGGGAAGGTGGGAATGAGAGTGAAGGGGAAGTCACCTTGAGTGAGTGAGGTGTCCGAAGCCCTCCGGCCTTCCTGGAAGCTGATGGGGAGCAGGGCAGCTCCTCCCAGGGCCCCCTGCGCCTGCAGCACCGGGGTGGCAGACTGGGCCCCCAGCAGTGGTGAGGCCAGTTTGAGTGGAGAACAGGTGCCCACCAGCCCCTGAGCAGCCAGGCATCCACTAAGCCCCGCTGGGCTATCCCCCGCTGAGAAGGTCAGACAGCTGTCAGAGCTGGTGCCTTCTGAAGGACTCGCCGACGAGGAGGAGATGACTATACCTGCAGAAGGAACAGGGTGCTCTTGTGGGGGGAGGCAGAGGCTCCCCATGGCCCATGCAACCCACCAGCACCCACGTCGCGTTCCCCATGCCCATGGCAGTGACTCTCAGGCCCTTGGGTAGCCCTTGAGGCCACTGACAGAGGCAGACAGCTGTACTGTCCTCCCCACATCTATCCTCAACCTTGGGGGAGTGGGAGTCTATGACAGCCAGAGGCCAGGGAGCCCTGACAGCCAGCGCAGGAGTCCTGGCTGCAGGTGATATGTGGAGCTGACCCAGGACACAGAAGGGCCAGGGATGAGGACCTGTCCTCCTGGCACCTGGGGGCAGCTAACGCCCACTATCCCCACCATGGAATGACCTCCTGGAGTGTCTACGTGTGATCCTTGTGGCCTCGGGGGTTAAATCCGAGAACTGTGATAAGAAGAAACCACCCAGCATAAAAGGTGTGTTTTGCATCAGCCCCTTGTAGTCCCAACCATAAACCCGCCCACCAGGCTATGCTCCTGCCCACGTGGACACTTACATGGAGGGATACATGGGGAGAAGGTGGAGACCTCGGCCAGTGTGTGCCTCCGGACCGTGCTGCCAGGCAGGGGTCTCTGCGCCTCTGGCTCCTCCTTCAGGCCCTGGCCCTGCCTGACCTCCTCACTGATGGTCGTGTCCAGCAGGCTGCTGGGGGAGACCGAGCGATGCCGGAACACGCCGTTGCAGTTGGTGTCCACAGGGAAGAGCCAGGGCTGTGCGGGAAAGAAATGAACCAGTGACCCTGGGGCTCTGGGTGACCTGGTATGGGGTCATCACCACCACTGGGAATGAGATAAGCCCCCGCCCCAAACGCCGCCCTTCGCAGACGCTCACACACCTGGAGTGAGCTGTGGAGGTCACAGTCCATTTCGGCCTGCAGGATAGACTGCCCCAAGGTCTGGGGCTGTGGGCACAGCAGAGAGGACCGGAAAGCATCACCGGGAAGGCCTTCCTGAGGCACCTGTGGGCCAGCATGGAAGGAGAGAAGCTATCAGTGGCTCTGGGTTAACCACGAGCATCCCAAGAAAGACCATGCTGGCCTCACTCTGGCACTAGCAGATGTCAGCCAGCAGCTGACCAGGCTCAGGACACGTGCACCCTCCCTCCGAGGCTGCGCATATGGAAATGACCAGGGGGAGGCACCGAGAGGCCAGCACCAGGGTCGACTGGCCACAGGCGGGGCCTGACCCCTAACAGAATGACCAGCACCCCCTCTTCTGCATCCTCTGGTCTGGGGCTCACAGGGGAACCCCTGCCCCCACCCAGGGCTTAATGGATGGGGGACAAAATGAACAGGGGAACAGGGGCTCAGCCTGTGTCTGGCTCCCAGGTACATCTGAGCAAGGGATTCCTAACTCAGGGGACACAGGTGGGGCTTTAGGAGATTCCCCCTCACCTCCAAACTGCTGTGGTCCGAGCTCCTGGGCCTCTGCTGCCGGGCCGGGCCCGGCCGGGCCGACGGCGGGGTGTTGCGGTACTCCTTCAGCCGCTCCAGGAGGAGGTAATAAATGGCTGCGAAGTGATTATAGCTGCTGTTCTGCAGTGACTGGGAAGGCAGAGGCAGAGAAGCGGGTCAGAGCCAGGCCAGAGGAGAGGACGGAACAGCAGGGTGGCCGTGTGCAGGTGGCACTCGGGACGGCTCCTCGGGTCACTGAGGCTCCCTGACAAGGCTGTTCCCAGGGTTATTCTTGGGTGGCCCAGAATATCCTTTAGAAGAGTGGACAAGCTGGCCCTTAAATTAGCCGGTGTTCCCATTTTAACTCAACTAGCAACTGACTGCTTTTCCTGATAAAGCCGTCCCGTCCCCCTCCCCTCCCCGCCCCAAGAACAAGCAAGGTGGGGGGAGGACGGGCAGCGCTCACCTCCACGGTCCTCTGCCGGTCCACCCCAAGGGTCTGCATGATGCCCAGCACCTGCTCGTCATAGTCGCCCAGGTTGGAGTTGTAGCTGAGAGCAGCGCTGGTGGGGCGAGTGAGTGGCAGGGTGGGGTCGGCCTGCATCCACTTGTGCTGCCGGATCTGGGCGATGCTGATGCGCTTGGCAGGGTCCACCACCAGCATGCGGCGGATCAGCGTCTCACAGTCTGGGGGTCAAGGGAGGCGCACTGAGCCGGGCAGACCGCCTGTGCACACAGTCCCCACCGCCCACTGGGTTGCCACCTCAGCCCTGCAGGGGACGAGCTCCCTTCAGTGACCATTCTAAAGACCACCAATGCCAGGAGCACTGACTGGGCCAGTGGCTCAGACCAGCCACCAGAGAATGCCCCCACCAAGCGGCGGGTCTCTGAGTGGGACACAGTCCTCCTAATGTCCCTAGAGACCACTTAGCTCCCCGTGCTGCTGTGACCACACAAGTCAGTGGACATCTTTATTGAATGGAAGAGGAAAGCACGAGTGTGGAGCAGGTGAGACTCGGGGGGCCCTGGGCGGGGACTCCAGAGACCAAGCCTTCAGCCAGCTCCAGGAGACACCCTCAGAGGAAGGCACCTGTCCGGCCATAAGTAGGGCACTCAAAACACACCCCGTGGGTTGGGTTTCTTTTGCAGGTAAACACCCTACAGTAACACCGGCCTGACTCACAGACCCAGAAGACAGTCAAGCAGGCATTTCAGGAAATGAATTCCTCCACCTACTCCTCCTCCTGAACTCCCATTCCGGGTTCCCAACAGCCCCTGCCCGCCTGCCCGGGAGAAGGCGCGGCGCACACCTACCTCGAGACATGAAGAAGGGGATTCGGAACCGGCCCTCAAGCACCCGCTGCCGCAGGGCTGGCAGGCTGGGCCCGTCGAAGGGGAGAGACCCGCAGACGAGCACGTACAGCACAACGCCAAGGCTCTGCAAACAACCAGACAGCACGGTCAGCGCCTGCTCGCCCTGCTGGTGCACACAGCTCTAGCGCGGGCACCTCACACGCTGTGCACAGGGCTCCTACCCAGATGTCGAGCTGGGGGCCTTCGTACTCCTTCCCCTCAAAGACTTCCGGAGCCGCATACGGGGGGCTCCCACACCATGTGGACAGAGGCTCTCCAGACTTGTAGAAATTCCCAAATCCAAAGTCTGAAAGACAAAGAAACAGATGATGAAGCTGTGGTGGAAACAGTAGGGGCCTTGGTTTCAAAAGTGTCCGAGCAAAAAGCACCAGGACCCTGGCTTGCATACGCCCCACCCTCCCGCAAGGCAGTGCTTCCTGGGTGTGGGGGTGCGGGGGGCGCCCTCCTCACCTGCCAGCTTGATGTCCATGTTGCCATCCAGCAGCAGATTCTCGGTCTTGAGGTCCCGGTGCACGATGTGATGGCTGTGGCAGTACTCCACGGCCGACAGAATCTGCCAGAACTTCTTCCGTGCTTCATTCTCGCTTAGGTGCCCATTGGAAGTCAAATAATCTGAGGAGCGACAAAACAAAATTATAGCCTCCAAGTCCACAGTGCAGCCGCCGTCGGGGGCACAAGTGAAGAATGCTGTGGGATGTTCAGGTGGGTAGACCCCAACATTGGAGGAGCAATTCCTGACAAGTGAGCACCATTGGTTTTCAACAGGTATGAAAAGTGTGGCTTACCAAACATTTCTCCATTTTTTGCAAATTCAGTGACAATGTAAAGCATATCCTTTGTTTCCATTACCTAAAAAAATAAAGACCTAAACATTAAACCACAGGAAGAGAGAACATACCAGAGGTATCAGTAATCTACCTGAACCCCAGGGAATTAACTTCTCCAGATGAGTGCATTCATTATTTTTGGAAAGGAAAAACAAACAAACAAACAAAAACCTTCTGCAACAAAGAAACACATCAGGGGATTCCTATTCAGGAGGGTTTTTTCAAAGTCAGAGGTGATTCCTCACTGGCCTGCCTGTCCTGCTATATCTTGGCTCAGTAAAGGTCTGAGTGTATTCGAATTCTCCTACGTTGTAGTTTTAACTCACTTTGCCTCACCCACCAGAGGATTCTGGCGGCTACAGAAGTAAAAGCAATTCGAGAGTTCTGCTACAGCTTTCTTCTAGAAGCCTAGCAGGCAGCAGATTATTCAAGCCAATGGCCAGCACGGCTGAATAATAGATGGCAAATACCCCTTCCCCACATGCGTTGGTAACATGATTAAGTAGGCCACAAAAAGCCGGCTCTGCCGGGTGAGCCACAACAGTCTGCTCTGGTACAGAAAACTACTCAGCATGTGTCAGCAGCAACAGCCAGTGTCAGGCACACCTTAAAGGTTCCCTTCCTGAGTGAGCATTTTCTTTCACTTTGAAAAATTGTTTTGAAAGAATTTAAAACATAACTAAGAAACAAGGTAAAATTCAAATATTTGTACTGAAAGTAAAACGAACTCATATCCAGGTATTTTAAAAGGGAGACAGAGACATAATACATTTTTACAGAAAAAGATTTCTTCAGGGCTCAAAACATAGTTATTTAAAAAGAATACTTTAAACACAACTGCTTTGTGCTGTAAATCTGAAAAGCAAAGCAAACACCAGGCAGTTTAGCTAGAATTTTCACAGCCCTTGCCCTCGATGTGTGTCACTGAGTGACGAGTTCATTCCTTTTCTCAGTGAGAAAAAAGAAAAGAAAGACGGAGAAAGAATGAAGAGTGAATGTGCTTTAAGTTTAAAAAAAAAAAAAAAACCTCAAGGAAAGAGTTTAGTGTCTCACCAAGGTTCTGGGCCTGAGCCAGCTGGATGAAAATCAGATCCCATGTCAAAGCCGGGGCCAGGACTACCACTGCTGCCCCGAACAGTCAGAGCAGCACGCGGAGCAGTAAGAAAATTCACCCCAGGAGAGTCCTCACTTGGATCGTGTGGTCAAGGCATCGCTAACTGGGCTACTCCACATGGGGGCCAGCGGGTTCAGGAGGACAAGGCAGCCACGCTCTGGCTCATCCCTCCCACTCAGTCTAAAGCAGACAGGGGTCAGCCCGCTGCTGCGGAAACAGGCCGGGCACATTTCTCAGGCACTGACATCAGCGACCCAGGAGGAAACTTCCGACGCAGGCGGCAACTTACAAATGGCAACAGAAACAAAACACAAGCCAGAGAGCAGGTGACCAACCAGAGAGCAGGTGACAGGCGATGTGAGTGCCACACTTAACAATGATGAGTAAACTGTCATTCTGGAAACACGAGCCCCGATGACAACTTCTACTTCATTTTAACCGAGTAAAGAGCCGTCCGTGGGATAATTTTCAATTACAGTCCTGTCTCCTGCCCATTGTACGCCCTGCCAACTGCACAAACACTCCCACCATCCCATATTCATTTCAGTCTCTTGGGGTTTCATGAGAGTCATGAAAAGGAACTTATAGCCAACACAACCGGACGGAATAGCGAGCATTTGCAAAGAACTTATTCTCTTGCACGAGACTACTTCATCGTCACAGAAGTGGCCGCTAAGAAAGAGATTGCTTTGCTGTCCTAATTAAACCACCACTTCTTTTCCAAAGATGTACTTTATTAGTTTCAACAGGAGAACAAAAATAAAGTCACAAAACAAACCAACAAACGGACGGCGCGAAGCCTGTCCTTAACATGGATTAAATAGCAAGCTCCCTGCTCTCACCACAGCAAAATCTCCGTTTTGATGGGAGTTTACTTGGGGAAGACAAGAGCTCACTGCTGCCTTTGCAAAGGTAAGTTTAGGAAAACTGGTAAAAGCAGCTGGTCTGAAAGTTTAATAATCTGCAAAGGCAGAAGTGTCTAGTTTCACTGGAACTTGTCCTTCTACACTAAATACTTGACTTGTGTCAATACATAGATCTGGTTGTTTATCTTCATAGTAAAGGCAACAACATCCCACCTCCATGCATTTAAAACTGGAACAAATCATAATACTAAGTAAGATCTTCATGAAGCAAATCTCAATTATGACCCCAAAGCAAGAAAATAACTGTAAGTAAATCTTTACCACGTACAGACATCAGTCTATTTACCTTATACAACCAACCCCCCGACTCCCACATACACCCAAAGAGAGGGGGGCAGCCTCCAGAAACTGCAGACCTAGGTCGTTGGACATAAAAACGAAAGCACTTGCCAGAAGTCACAGAGAAAGGCAAACTGGGTCCTTACCTGATAAAGCTTTATGATATGGGGGTGATTCAGAAGCTTCATGATCTGAACCTCACGATATATTTTCTCCAAATTGCTTGAATCTAGGCGTGTTTTGTCGATTATTTTTATTGCTACCTATAGATTTTTAAGAAGAAAAAGGATATTTTGTGTGTTTTTTTCATTTAAAAAACCCTCTCACTTAACCTAATTTAAACATTTCATTTTTGCAGGTTAATTTCTAAAACACTTTGTCCCCAAGAAGTCACAAAAAGTTGGGGAGGGGGGGAGGGACGGTGAGGGGAATAACCAAAGTAACCCTTCATATTACTTAAAATAGCCGAAGTTAAATAATTGTACTAAGTCTTCGCGGGCTCACTTGGAAGGGCGTTAGCTCTGGAACGAGAGCACTGCACCCCTGGGTTATTAGATCATTATCCTCTTTGCTGCCCCCTAATATTCGTACAAATTATGCAACCGTAATATAAAACATTTTCCTTCTCTACCAAACTAAAAATTGCCCGCGTTTAGACCTTCCACGATGGACCCTACAGGCAGGGGTCCCACCCGGCTGGCTGCCCCCAGGCAGGGTCCACCCCAGGCAGGGTCCGCTCCAGGTCGGCCCGCGCCCCACGCACCTGGGTTTTGGTGACTCGGTGCCGGGCCAGCTTCACCACCGCGAAGTTGCCCTTGCCCAGGGTCCGCTCGATGTCGTAAAAGCCCACCCGCAGGGGCTTCTGCGGGCCCTGGCTCACGCCCGCTGGGGCCGCGCTGAACTCCGACATGATCACCATGGCTCCGGGGCCCGCGGACGCACCTGCGGACGCAGGAAGCTCAGCGACGACCGGACCCCACGCCCGGCGCCCGGGGGCGGGTTCAAGCCGGGGCCCCCGGAAACCCTATGCCCGCGGGGCGGGCGGGACCCGTTTCTCACCCCGCCGGCGACCGTTCGAACCGAACTCCTGAGAGCTCTTTCGCCTACGGGGGGTGTTTCGGTAAATGATGTAAGTGTTGTCTCTAACAGGCCCCCGGAACACCTGACCCCCCGGGGCGTGTGGACCCCGCCAACCTGCCCGGGCTGTTTCCAAACCCTTTGGCCTCGGGGGCGAGATTGCCCCCGCTAATTGGGTCTTTTCATCCTCAATCTTTTTTTTCCTTTTTTTTTAGTAGTTCTGGGTCGGGTGCCCGTCCGGTATTATAAAATATGTGTAAAGTGCCTTCGGGACCATATGTATAAAATGTGGCGGGACCCCCCCGTCGCTCCCTTAAACTAA
>NW_005871730.1:241858-254533 GCF_000147115.1 Myotis lucifugus | reverse complement strand
CCGCCGGCCCCGCCCCTCCGCGCGCTGGGTTGATACAAGCCCCATTGGACGGTCGTTTTGACGCCGGAACGACGCGTGGCTCAGCGCCCAGGCGGAGGGAGAGCGGGAGATCGGGCCGTTGCCAAGAGACAGGCGGCTCTGACGCGCGCGCTGATGAGGCCGTCGCCCTGGCGACCGCGGGACAGTGACGTCAGGGGCGTCGGGCGCCTAAGGCCCGTGGAGGTCCGCCCGCGCTCGCGTTCCCGCCGGCGCGCGCCCCCTACCGGGCTCCGTGGGCGCTGCGAGCGGCTTAACCCTTAGGCCCCCGCGTTTGCTGGTGCCTCCTCTTCTCGCACCCACACCCAAAAGGCTTGGACCTAGTGCGGTTCCAAAAACCCCGAAGTGCAGCTCAGCTGGGTCCTCTTTGGACTCCTACTCCAGGGTCCCGATTATCGGGGTACGTGTCCCATGTGTCCCCCAATTTCCGTCGGAAGCGCTAGGCCCTGGAGCCTCTATTAGGGAAAGTACCAGGTGAGGCTAGGGAAACCTCGAAGAATGAGGCCGCAAGGCAGTGACAGCCCGCTGGCCTCCACTGAGGGAGCGCACACCACAGCCTGGAGAGGGGCCGCCCACCGCCAGGGACCCTCTGGAGCATGGCAGCGATACATTCGAGAACCTTGGGGCCACCCAACGTGGATTTCTCTTGGTTTGTGCGAATCTTAATTGTTCAGCAAGTTAGAAACAAGTGCAAGAAAGCTGGTCAGCATCTCTTCCAAGTGACCACCAGGACCAGGGTTGGCGTCCTAAGCGGTTGCTGGTGCTGCAGCCCCCAGGGCGCGGGAGTGGGTTCTTGCCCCACCCCAGGCGAGCCCTGGCCTTTCTCCATCAGATACACTGTCAGAAGCCAGCTGATTGCAGAGGAAGGTCTGGGTCCTTTATGATGGAGCCACTTTGATGAAGGAACTCAGCAGGTTGGAGAGAGGAAGGAAGGCCCAGCAGGCTGGTTTCCAGAGGGCCACGTGGAAATGGACTCTGCTCCCTGAGGTCTTCAGGTTCTCAGGTTCTTGGGACCAGAGTCAGCAACACCCTCAGTGCGGCACATGATGGCCCATTGGTGTGTGCGTTCATCGGACAAGTGCCCACGGAAGACCAGCTGCGTGATCTGTACACAGACAGCGAGAGGACCCTGCCCTCGGTGGAGCAACCCCTGGAGAGGGCCAATGGGTGCAGTCAACAGTGGGTGAGGACTTCACCCCTTGGCAGACTGGACGCTTGGCGGGTTCCATGGCATTTTGTCTGCTATCTGGGCCACCTCACTGTTTCCCCAGAGCTGCAGGGAGCAGTGGGGCAGGACCTATGCCCCTTAGAACTGAGGTGCCTGGTGGCCTTATCCCACTAGAGGGGAGGGGATGAAAGTGGCCGCGGAGGACAATTTGCATTGATATCGCCGCTCACTTTATGTTCTTTATGGCTCATCACAAAATAAATGTTTTCTAAGGAAAGACAGAGGGCATTTTTTTTAAGTATTAGGAAGGCAGAAGTTTAGGATATCAATACTGCATCCAACCCAGAATAATTTTTCCTTGCATTAAATAAAACTCCACTTCACAGAAGGGGTGGGGGAAGAGTTAAGTGAAATGGATACAGAACTGGGAAACCTGGCAGAGGGGAGGCTGTGGTGTGCGTGTGCAGCTGCCCGAGGCGTGGCTCGCCTGCCAGGGCACCGAAGGGACTGGACGTGCTTCCCCCGGTGCACAATCGCCGGCCTGACCAAATATTTCCCAATCACCCCCTCCCTGGGTGGAGGTTTGTGGGTCAGTTTGTTTGAAAAGGCCTTTGAAGGGCACTAGTAGTCCCAAGTCTTTCTTGTCCTTCAAAAATGCCCTTGCGTTATCGGTCCCAGGTTTATCCAGTGAGAATTTGGAGGAATATTTTTACTTCCTTCTAGCTGAAGAGTTTACCACCGCTTTTGTCCCCTTCTGGGAGCCCCGCCAACCTGTTCCAAGGAGAACAGGAAGAAGAACGAAGAAACCAGGGACCTGAATACACTCACCTGCTGTCTCTCCTTTTGTGACTTCAGAGCTTTCCTCCTGCTCATCTTTCCCCTCCCACCCACCTGCCCCAGGCCTGGCCCGACTCTTTTGAAAGGTCTTAGGTGTTTGCAAACACCTGGCTGGCAGTTTGGAAACATTTTGTCATCGTTGAATAAAAACTGCAGCCAAAGGGCTGAGGCTCACTTCCCAGAAAGAGTCCCTGGACCCAGGTGCACTTGGCCCCTGCTCCCAGCCCTTCCTGAACAGCCCTGCGTGGGCTGTGGTCCCAAACCCTTGGTGGGAGCCTGCTCTTGGAGAATGCAGGCAGGGCAGAGGCCAACGGTGCCATCTCTCCCAGGGGGCTCCTCCTGGCAACACCATGAATTTGCCGCTAAGGGGTCTCTGCTTGAGTGGGGAAGGCCCCGGGGGGAGAGGTCCTAGCGGCTTCTAGATGGATCCCAGCAGCATCAAGTGGGAACAAGATGAACTGCTCCCTCAGCAGAGTATGTTCCTATATACTAGTATTAGCACTTTGTTTTTCCAAGTAGAAAAGTCAGTGAAAATGTTCGGCAGAAACGACAGAAATATGTAAAGATGAGAACAGAAAGCACTGGTGATGCTACTGACGGCTCAGTTTTCCACCCGGTCTCTGTCAGCACATGACTTCATCCTGCCTTTTCCGCAGCCGCATCAAGGACTTGCCGTGTCATTAAATGGTCATCAGACCATGAGTGTTAGTCGTCTGCCTGGAAGTGGCTGTACCTTCCCCTGCTTAACCCCTCCTGTTCTCCCCCTCCATGCTGACATCTTGGTCACTCTGAGGGGCCTTTCCTCCCACATTCTCTGGAAGACTTGCTTGTCTGAGAGCAGCCAGGTCAAGACTGGATGCCTGGTCCAGCCTGCCCAGGACCGCCCAGCCCGGGGATTCTGGAGGCCAAGAGGGGAATCTCATAACCCGAGGGGCTTCCAGATGCCACTGGAGACCTGCAGGCTCAGGCCACCGCAGCCAAGCACCTTGTCTCCGTTGCCAAGGTGACTCGGAGGCCTCTGATTGCCTAGGAGGACGCGTGGCACCTGGCTCCGCATCCAGGTTTTTTGGTGCAGACTGCAAAGGTGCTCTCATTCTTCCTGACCTGGTTCCCATGGTTTTTGGTATTGTGGCTGTGTTGTTCGGTTAAAAAGAACACTTACGTCATGAGGAGGCAAAGACGTCATCAGCATCAACTAATAAAAACGACCATAAACTAGTCCCCAGACCCAGCGCCCCATAATGATGCCTCACAGGGACATTGTGACAACTAATGAGCCATGCGAAGATAGAGGACGTGGGACAACAGGAGACAAAGTCCATTGGCACCAGCACACCCTCGTCATGCTGCATCTCCACCGGGATCCCTGCCAAGCCAGGTGAACAAAAGTTTGGTGAAGGGGGAAAACTGCTTAGAACAAGGTGAGAGGTTTGTTTGTTTTTTTAAAAAAAATGCTTTTATTGATTTCAGGGAGAGGAAGGGAGAGGGAGGGAGAGATAGAAACATCAATGAGCGAGAAACATCGATCAGCTGCCTCCTACACATCTCCTACTGGGGATCAAGCCTGCAACTCGGCATGTGCCCGGACCGGGAATCAAACCGTGACCTTCTGGTTCATAGGTCGACACTCAACCACTCAGCCACATCAGCAGGGCAAGGTGAGAGTTTTAAGGTGGGCAGACCCTCTCAAGACCAGCTGTGCCAGGAAGAAGGTCTAACCAGCCCTGCCTCAAGGCCAAGAAGCTCTGGGTCACCCCAGGACCTGGAAGGAAATCTCTAGAATCTTCTTCTCTCAAATAAACCACAGACACAAAATCAGCAGGTCAGGTTCAGGACCTGGACCACCAGGACTGGAGCCACAGAACTCGCAGATCCCCACACCAGCTGGGTGGCTTCAGCTTTCTCAGAACCGGTGCCCAGGTGGACAGAGGGTGGGGCGGGCCACCTTTCGTTCCCTCGGCGCTGTCCCACAGCAGACATGAGGTGCTATGGGATGATGTGATGTGACTTGCTCCATGCAGAATCCAAAAGAAGCTTAAGCACCTAGGCAAAGAGAGGAAGCACAGAGGTGTGGGGGACCCAGCCCGCTTCCGTGCCAGTTCCATAGGGACAGAGGGAATCCGGGCTCTCTCAGGAAGTCCACCCTCCATCCAGGCCTGCAAATACCCCACAGGGTCCTGGCTGACTAAGGAACACTGGCTGAAAGCTCTGTCTCTCCTCACTGCCCGCGGCTGGCAGCCTGGAGCTGGCTCCCAGGACCTGGACGGTCAGAGCAGGGGAGGAAGCTGGGCTTTGTGGACTCCGAGACGCTCACAGCCCAGTTCTCCGTCCCCACTGTCAGCGCTCTGTTCCTGGGAGCCCCACCCACAGTCTCATCTCCATCACCTTTAAGAAGCCAGGCCCCCCAAACCACAATGAGCTGTCACTTCACATCCATTAAGATGGCTATTACTTTATTTTATTTTTACAAAACCTAAAAATAACAAGTGTTGGCGAGGATGTGGAGAAATTGGAACCCTCATGCACTGTTGGTGGGGATGTAAAATGGTGCGGCCATTGTGGAAAATGGGGGTGGGGGCTCCTCAAAAAATTAAACATAGAATCACCATATGATCCAGCAATCCCACTTCTGGGCATAGACCCAAAGGAAGTGAAAACAGGAACTTGAACCTATATTCCCGTGTTCATGGAGGCATTATTCACAACAGCCAAAAGGTAGAAACAACCGTGTCCGTTCACAGAGGAAGACGAGGCCCAGCGCAGCTCTGGGTCAGGTTTGACTCACAGCCTTTTGCTTCTATTTTAAATTACACCTGTTCTCCTGCAGAAATCAAACAGCACAGACAGACCCAAAGCCCTCCCCTCCTCCCCCAGGTGACACACTTCTTTCAGAGAGCTGGCACTAGCACACACCTTAGGGTGGACAGAAGCGTGGGTGGTGTGGGTGCCTGTGCATGTGGCATATGTGTGTGGGTATCTGTGTGGGTGCATGTGGCATATGTGTGGGTGCCTGTGTGGGTGCATGTGGCATACGTGTGTGGGTATCTGTGTGGGTGCATGTGGCATATGTGTGTGGGTACATGTGTGTACATGTGGCATGTGTGTGTGGGTACCTGTGTGTGCATGTGGCATGTGTGTGGTTATCTGTGTGGGTGCATGTGGCATATGTGTGTGGGTGCCTGTGTGTGTGCGTGTGGCATATGTGTGTGTGCCTGTGTGTGTGCGTGTGGCATGTGTGTGTGCTGTTAGCATGTCTCTGGAACATGCATGTGTGGGTGTCAGGGGTTGCGTGTGCACACGTGCCTGGCTCTGGCTGTGGTCAGGCTGCGCTCCCGCTTTGGAACTTTGTAGAACCGGGCCTCCTAGGATGTCTGCCCCCACTGATAACAATGAAAATGAATGTTCTCGGGGTTACTAGGCCTTGAACACCCCTGTGGGGACCAAAGACAGAACATTCCTCTGTGGAAAGGTGTGGGGTCGCCAGATCGAGGGCTGCAGAGGCGTGGACAGGCCAGGAGTCAGAGCCCCTAGCAGGACACGTGGCTTCCCCTTCAGAGGTCCAGCCCGGGCGCAGGCAGCCCCACCGGGAACACTGCCTGACGGTCGGCCTGACTGGCCATGAGCAGGTCCGTGGTGGGTTCAGGTGCTGTGGGAGTATCCCGTGAGGTGCAGGGGGTGGAGGAGCTCCAGTCTCACCCCCATCGTTGGTCCTTTGGTCCAGCTCTGGCCCTACCAGTCAGCAACCCACAGAGGGGAGCTCTCCCCCAAGGGCACTGGGGGCCCTGCAGCCCAGGAGATGCCCATGGTTGGGTCCCTAGGGGAAGGGGACCTGATGGAGACCCCACCCTCCAGCCATGGGGCTGAGAACCAGTAGGCTGGGTCCTGAGACAGCTTGGCTCCACCCAGCCCATCTGGTGCCTTGGGTGGAGCTGCCCTTTCTCCGGCACAGGGTGGCCAGGGTGGTCCTGGGGAGTTAGCTGGCACCACCAGGGCCAGCGCCACAGCTGGAGCCCAGCCGGGACCTCTTTGGTGTGGGCTAAGGCCTGGGAACAATGTCATTGCCATAAGGGCAAAGGCGGACGCCCAGCAGGGCTCAGCTGGTCCCAGGGCTCCTGGTGGTCAGGGGCAAGCCTGCCCTCCCCAGGTGACACCCACCTTCCTTCTAGATGGCTCAGTGGACCCGTGTCAGCCTGACCCACCCCTGCAGGGCTTCAGAGGGGAGGAGGGTGGAGAGAAGGAATCAGTAGAGCACAGCCCTGCCCGTCAAGGCCTGATCTTAAATGCGCGGGGACTTAGGAAAACTTGTGGGGCTTTCCACAGGTTTTGCGAGGGCAGGGAAATGTGGTCAGCTTGTGGCATAGTCTGGAGAGATGTCAGAGGGCCAGGCTGGGTGACACGTCTGTCCCTGAACACTCGATCCTTATTGGAGTGTTGCCCTGCGAGGCTCACAGCGTGAGCGGGGAGACGGGTGGGGGTCAGATTGCAGCCTTCCTCCAACTGGCTGACCTAGAGCCAGTCAGGCAACCTGGGGGGGGGGCGGCGGGGGGTGCAGGTGCTCCTCTTCTCTGGGGCAGTCGTCGGTCCCAAACCAAACAGATAAACAGGGGGAGGAAGAAGGAAGCAGTGCGGGAGGCAGAGACCAAAACACATCACTTCGCATTGAAACTTGGGCTGCGCGGGCTCTCCGGTGGACGGAGCCCTGGAAGGTTTTGGAAACAATCACAAGGTCGTTTTACTCCTCAGGTTTCACCCGGAAACACCAGCCCCGTAATCAGATTTAAGTTGTTTTATCTCTTCACCTGCAGTAAGGTTTGCGGTCTCTGTGTGGAGTGGTCATAAAATTGAATAGATGACTATTGTAAGAAATATATATGAGTAAGAGTCTATACGAAATAATAAGAGTTAGGATAATCCATAATTCTACCACCCAGATGCTACCACTATTATTATTTTGGTATATTTTTCCTACTTATATAAATATATGTTGTAAATCTTTTAAAAAATAAATGTGGATAATATTCTATGAATATGAACAGCTATATATCCTGGGGTTTTTTTTTTCTATTTATATAAAGGAAATTTCCTTGTATCATATTTTATTTAAAGACATTGTTATCAATGTTTAATATCCCATTATGTCTAACATTTATTTAACATTTTTGCTATTTTTAGATACTTGTTGTTTTTATACATTATTATAAACAATGCTGTCATGAGCATCTTTTCCAAATCTCTTCATTCCTAACTGATGAATGGATGAATTTTCTTTTTCTTGTTTGTTTGTTTTTTCTTAATCCTCACCTGAGGATATTTTTCTATTGATTCATTTTTTATTTTTTTGTGAGAAAGTGGAAGGGAGAGGGAGAGCCAGAGAGAGACAGAAACATTGATGTGAGAGAGACACATTGATTGGTTGCCTTACACACATGCCTTGACCAGGCTCTGGTTCCTTAGAACTAAGACCAGATGAGGAGCCACAGACTCCTTTGGGTGGGTAAAATCAAAGGATGTCTTCTAGCAGGGTAAATGCTTTTCTTATTTATTCTGAGAACTCTTTATATACTAAGGTTATTAATTCTTTACATCTTCCTCACGCATATCTTTCTTATGTTCGTCTCTGTGTTGTGTTCCTGGATGCCAATGACTGTCTTTTGGGGCGTGTCACTGCTGTGGCGCCTTACATACAGTGTCACTGCAGAATCACGCTAACGCAGAGGGTTTGTCGGGCCACATTTTTGGGGTGTGAACAATGCCATCAAGCAGAAGAGGAAAGAAACCCGTGTCGTGTGCTTAAGTAAACGAACTGGCATTTAAAAGCTTATCTTTATTGCTATAGACGTCACAGCTGAATGCTAAAGCAAAGGAACTGTTGCTGGACCTAATAAAAGCGTGACTGTGCCTATAAAAGTCACCGTGGTTGAGCAATAAAAGAGCATGCCAAGGGCTGCTTCTGCATGAGTAGGTCTCAAGTCCTCTCTCAATCTTAAAAACGCGATAAGGAGTGTCACTTTGAACTCGCTAACCTGAACTAAAGGTAAATAGGACGGTGGCCTGACCGCCCCGGTGGCTGGCACCGCCTGCCTAGGAGGAGCTCAGGCGGCCCCGTGAGACCCAAGGTCCAGCTCCTGGCACTGTCCTTCCGGCCCTGGCCCGCCCTCTCTTCCCTCTCCTCCCTCTTCTCTTCCCCTTTCCAAGGGGAAGATTCTAAAACCCCGAGGGAGCATGTCCCTGTTAAATCTTTGCTTTTCCCCCTTCGCTGTCAGGATCCCAAGTCATGTCATTGTGTTTAAATTCAAGGGTCACAGCATCTCAGAGGTTCCTGATAACAGGGCTGCACAGCCACGGGCCAGGAGGACACATTCCTTTTGCACAGCTGCCAGGAATGAGAGCTGGGAGGGGCCTGCGGCAGGGAGAGCAGCGGAGGGTGTGGGGTGCTCACAGGGGCACCTGTGTTCCCAGTGACTGCAGGGGTCTCCCTCCCTCCCCCTGCCCCGGAGGAGGGGACTTCGAGAGCATGCAGGGCCCTGCCACCCCTCAGGGTACAGGCCTGCTCAATCCTGTCCCCCTAAGAGCCCCTGCCCAGGAGGAGGTGTCGCCAGGGCCACAGAGCAGACGTGGGAGGTGACTTGGAGGGGCAGAGGTGGGAGCAGGGTGTCGCCTACTGGGATAGGGACCCGTTCAATGGAAGCATCCCTTCCCAGACAGGCATGGTACTAGCCAGGGTCCTCCAGAGAAACAGACCCATAGAACCAGTCGATAGGTCGGTAGATAAGTAGGTAAGGAGGTAGAGTTGGATAGATGATAGATAGATAGATAGATAGATAGATAGATGATAGATAGATAGATAGATGACAGCTAGATCTATTGTGAGGAATTGGCTCACATGATTTGGGAGGCTAACAAGTCCTGAAATTGCTGTCTACAACCCGGAGACTTGGGAGCTGGTGGTGAATTCAGTCCAAGTGTGAAGCCGTGAGAACAAGAAGCGCCCACGTTCTAAGTCCTGGTCCGAGTCCAAGGGAGAAGGGATGTCCCAGCTCAGCGGTCAAAGAGCCACTTCCCCTTCCTCCACCTCTAGGGAGGGAGCCCAGCAGAGACTCTGCTATCTCCACGCCACAGCGTCCTGCTGCCGCTGACTCGGAGCCGGGCAGGACCTGAGAGCAGGGGCACACAGGGGCTGTGCCCCCACGTAACCCTCCCGCTACCCCTCCGGGGCTGCTTTGCAGAGTCACCAATTTCTTGGGGGGCTCGGCATTGACAGGGAGCATGACGCCTCCCCACCACACCTGTGGTTTGTCCTGGGGTCTGCACAGCAGGGAGGGAGGGGCTGGAGCTGTCACAGAGCAGCAATGCAGGTCCCTATGTTTGTGATTTGGGGACCATGCTACCTTCTGGTAATTTTACTATGTTCAGTACATGTGATTGAATTTTCTTCCTTTATAGATTTCAAATACCTCCCTTAGGGTCAATAGGGACCAAAACATGCCCCCAGCACAGACTCCCACGCTCTCCCACACACTCTCACAGATGTACTCACACACACACTTGCACACGGACTCACATGTGAATACATAGCTCCCTCTGCCAGCCCCTCCTCTGCCCCGCCCCCCCGCACAGCCCCCAGCGCCCCCCACCCCCAGTATCCTTTCCCACTTCCCTTCGCAGCCACCTGGCATCGCTGCAGGCCTCCGGGCGGCGTGACAGAAGTCGTGCCAGCGTACACTTGGCTAACCCGTGTAAACACGCCTGTTGCAATATGCACAGGAGGCTGCCTCTCGGGCCTGCTGGACGTGCTTCCTGTCAGGAAGACTGTGGTCCTGAGGCCCATTAGGACGAGGTCAGCCGGCCGTCAACTGGCTCGCCCGGCAGGTCCCCTGGCTGCAGGAAGCGGCCGGGGCTGGGCCTGGCTGTCTACAGGGTAGGTCTTGGCCTTGCAGGTCTGAAAAGGCCAGGGAGGACCACAGCAGGCAAAGGTGCCCCCACCCCGTCAGTCCAGGACGTGAGTGCCCAGGGTCCAAGGGAAGAGGAGCAGGGTCTGAGCCTGAGCCAGAAGACGGCCAGAGGGCACAGTAGGAGCTCCTGGGACTGGGGCTTCCTGCCCAGGCCTCTCCCCAGGTGTGGGCTCTGAGGGCGCCTGAGACACACCCTCAACCTGACCGACTCCCTGCTGGGGGGGGGCAGGGCCGGGTCCTTGGGAGGACACTCCTCTGCAGGGCAGCACGGAGGCTGAGGCCTTTGAGCCCTTTGTCCAGGCTCCAGCAGGTGACGAGCCCTCCCCGGACCACCCGCACTCAGGACCCCACTTGTGCACTCCCACCACCCCACATGACCCATCAGATCCCCCAGGAGCTGTGGGGCGGCAGCTGCTGCAGGGAGCCTTCGGTCCACGCTCACTCGCTCATTCACTCGGGGACAGCCTGTCTCTGACCTTGTCCCAGTTCCGGAGGCACTCGCCCCGCCCTCCCGAATGCCAGCCTTCCACCTGAGTCATGAAAAGCGCGTCCAGGGCCCCAGGCCCTGGCTCCCAGGTGGCGGACAGGCCACAGCTATCTCGGACAACAGCCTCACATGTTGGCTCATGGGACGCAGTGAGGTTATTCTCTCTGGTCGGTGCCTCTGCCCCAGCCTGGGGCCTCTCCGGGCTGGTCCCAAACCCCAAGAGCCATGTCTGATCGACAGGGAGAGAGAGGGCGGCACAGAGGCACAGGGAGCCCTTTGTCATCTGGTCCCCGCCGTGTCATGGCACAGGCTCGGCCGGCCTCTGACGTCGCCGGGAGTTTATTCCTTCCTCGCTCAGAGCTGAGCCCATAAACCCCCACCTTATGCAGATCGGGTTGGAAATCACCTCAGCTGCAACTGATGGCTGATTTCATCAGCGGAAACTGTGGAACGCGTCAGGACTCCGCAACGATGCTACTCGCCTGCGGTTGAAAAGCTCGGAACAGTCACAGCCCTGAGGGAGCTGAGTGAGGCGTCCCCGCAGGAATGCAGGGGACATCCCACCCGCAGTGCCGGCCCCTCCCCCAGGGGGCCCCCTGCTGGCTTCCCGGGCACCCACCTTCAGGGAAACTGATACATTAAAATCCAAACGGAAATAAAACGCAAGTCGCTGAGGACTTAATTTCTTTGCAGAGTGGGACCGAAGGATTCCTTTACGTTGGACCTGACCAACGAATCCTCTTTCCCAGGAGCAAGGTACTATGGGTCGGGTCCCGCCGCACGCTCATGCCTGCAGGAGAGGAGCAGGCCTGGGGCAGACTCTGTCCGCTCCCCGGGTCCCCGTGTCGTCGCCCCTCTGTGTGTGTGTGCGTGTCCTCATCTCCTGTAAGGACACCAGTCCTAGGGGGTCAGAACCACCCTAATGGCCTCGTTTTAATGTAACCACCTTGGTAAAGACCCAACTCCACATACAGTCACATGCTGAGGGGCTGGGGATCAGGGCTTCAACATGGGAATCCGGGGACACGTAACCCATGACAACATGAAGGGTAGATGGGCCTCAATAGGACAGCTGCTGACATGCCCTCTCCTGTCGGCTTGACCATGTCGTATCTTGTTGTAAGTGAAGGACGAAGAATCCGCATCTCCCCAGGGCCGGGCCCCGGTGGCACAGGAAGAGGGCCGTCGAGGTGCCAACACTGGCGGTTGCTTCTCAGCTCCTCTGCCCCAGTCACCCTCACAGCCTCATCACACGGGACCCCCGTCCTGGCGGTCTGGTGGTAGGTTTTGTCACGAAGCACACATACATGGCAGCACTCGAACATCCCCGTGAGGGCGTCAGTGGCTGTCGCCCAGGTGCTGGCAGGGAGAATAGATGCCTTGGGCCCAAGGGGCAAGGGCTGGACCCCCACGAGGAGCACAGAGCCTGCACCCCACCCCCGCCACCCCAGGGGATGTGCTTCCTCTTTGGTAGTTGCTGTTAATCCTCACCTAAGGATACCTTTCCATTGATTTTTAGAGGGAGTGGAAGGGATGGGGAGAGACCGAGAGAGAGAAACATCTATATAAGAGAGACACATCGACTGGCTGCCTCCTACACGCACCCTGACCGGGGTCAGGGACTGAGCCCACAACGGAGATATATGCCCTTGACCGAATCGAACTCGAGACCCTGCAGTCTGAGGGCCAACACTGCAACCACTGAGCCACACAGGCTAGGGCCTTCATCTTCTCTTTGAAAGGTCCTTGCCAGGGCCAATGGTGCCCGGGCCATGCCCAGGCAGGGGACCAGAGGGGCAGGGTCCATGCTGCCCAGCTCTGAGGTGGGGCCTGTGAGACCTCCAGCTTCCCGTGGACCCCTCCCTGCCCTCCTCCCCACACCCCAAACCAGCTCCTTGTGCAAGGAAAAGCACCCCAGTCCCACAGGGCGGGGACACGGGCAGGAGTGGGAGAATGAGCTGCATCTCCGGAAAGTTCTTTCCAGGTGCAGAGTGATGCGTGAACCCAGCCGTCAGGGGCTGTCAGCAAGGCCGCTCAGACCCAGTAGGAGGAATTCAGGCAGCCCTTCCTTCTGGCGGTTTCTATCAGGTCTGAGCAGCCACCGAGGGGAACCAGGCTGGTTTAGCTCCCGGCCCTGCTGCAGCTGCCTGCACAGCCCAGGGCCCTCGGCCCGGCCCGCCTCCGTCACTTCCCAG